>NW_027185698.1:52057317-52063616 GCF_028583685.1 Petaurus breviceps papuanus
TTCACTGATTTCCTAAAAGAACAGGAAAAGTAATATTCCTTTGAGGAGGGGACCTCAGTTGAATAATTCGCTAGTATTTATTAAGTGCCAGGGGTTGTGCTAAACGCTGGGGATAGAAGGAAAGGCGAAATAACAGACGTTGCTCTTCTTAGTGAAGTCAAAGGCTTCCTGGAGAAGATGACCTAGAGTGAAGAAAGAAACTTCCACAGGAGGAGCCTGGGCACAACGTGAGCAAGGAAAGGTACAAAGACTTTTGAGAACTGTGAAGGATAGAAGAGTCTTGGCTTAATATGGCCAGTAATTGACAAGAAATAGCATGAGATAAGTCTGGAAAGGTAGTTTTGAGCCAGATTGGAGAAGGTATTTAATGCCAGTACCTGGAGTCTATGACAAGTGAAGTGAGTGTGGGACAGTCTCTGGAGGTTTTTGAGTAAAGGACCAACTTCTTTTCCTCTTAAACTTTTCTGTCTGAGAGAGGCAGTCAATCTCCGCTTTTACAGCTAGTAGCCATAAGAAAACATAC
The DNA here is from genome assembly GCF_028583685.1 of Petaurus breviceps papuanus. Taxonomy (NCBI): domain Eukaryota; kingdom Metazoa; phylum Chordata; class Mammalia; order Diprotodontia; family Petauridae; genus Petaurus; species Petaurus breviceps. The sequence goes on from NW_027185698.1 coordinate 52,057,841, forward strand.
AGAGACTTTAAAAGGAAAGCCGAAAAATAACAGGTGGTGGAAATCTTAACAGCCGGCCTTCCACTCAATTGTTGAATAAGTAGTTGGGTCTAAATCCTACTGTTTCTTGACTGACTAATCAAGGTGAGCAGAATGGATATATTTGAAAGTGAAAGTAATTTAAGAACATTGACAGTATTGATACTTTTTAAAATGTAAACGTTTAAAAAATGGATTGGGCTTCTAAGGGAACTAGGAGTTTCTTATCAAATTGAAGATTTCAAGAAGAGATTGGAAGTGTCCTTTCGGAATATAGGTTGGACCAGACCTTACAACTGGGGGATAAGCCAGTGTTAGAACACACTAGGAATAAAGGAGTCTTCAGGTTAAGCAAAGGTTTCAAGGAAATTCATTTAATGTCACAGAGACAATCCCAGTCCACCAGTCTTTATTCTGGAAATCCTTGGAACTATAAGCTTTATGTATGTTCTGTTTTACAGATTATAATAACATATTGATGTTATTTGAACAAAATATAGGTTAAGTATTTGGTTCTAGGTTCTTGGGTTCTGCCTTTTGACAGTCCACGTTTTACAAAACAAATCCTTTTATTAAGGGGATTTATTTTGTGAAGTTTGGATTCAGTCAAAGGACCACACTTGAGGACCTAGAGAGCCACATGTAGCTTCAAGCCTGAAGGTTCCCCATCTCTGGTCTAGGTGATAGAACCACAGGACTGGAAAAAATAAACTGTCTCCCTCTTTAAAATATTGTAACAAATAAACAGGTTGGTTTTCTTTAACTTTTCTTTCTTACAGAGGAAGGAATATGGGCAAGAGGATACTTCAGGATATGAATGTTTTTTTTTCCCAAAATTTTATTCAGTATGAAATGTATCTCTACAGTTTTTATTGTGGAGGTTGACTGCCTCCAAGACCAAACCACCTCTAAATTGGAATTCTGTTGCTGACCCAGTCCCAGCCTCAGCCTTCTTGTCAGTAGCAGTACTTAGTCTGTACATGTCTCTGTCAGCTTCACACTGAGTAAGTGGGGCCCTCCAGAGCTTTGGGCCTTGGCATTCCCGTCTCAGGACAACTTCTTCATAGCATGACACACACAATCTCAGGGGGAAGGTGAAGGTAATACTGGAAGTACAGAATGTCCTCATTGGTGAGGTACCAATGGAAATGCCTCTGTGAGAACTGTTCCTTAACATAGTCACAAGACTTTAGAGACTGCATTGCCTCCATGACATGGAGATTGGGCTCATTCTTGTCTGCCAGCTCAGGGTACTTGGGCATGTGAACATCCTTCTTGGTTACTATTACTCCCTCCTTAAAAAGGAATTCATAGATGGCAATTCAGTTCTTCTTGGGCATCAATATCTCCTCCAAGATGGCAGCAGGTCCTGCTCTAGAGAGAGCCCAGGATAGAAAAGCATGATTTTTGAAGAGATATTATTGAAACTTAAAAGAATAAAACCTCCTCTCCTTTTCTTCCTAAATTAAGGCTATCATTTTTCTGTTACTGCATAGTAAAAGCCCATGTCTTTTACAAAATTCAGGACAGAGAAACTGTGACTGTACTCCAACCACTAAACAGCATGTCTACCCTCACCCTCTGATATTCCTTTACCCCCTAATATTAAACTGGCCTTCTCACTGATACCAACATTCTGGGAGTTCTAAAAGTTACATCCTTGGAAAACAGCTGTCTAGGTTCCTTGAATAATGTTCTGTTGTTGTTTTTTTAAAGTCCCCTCTCCTTGTCCCCAGTCACATCAGCTAGAAAATGCTGAAAAGGGAAAGTGGAACCTGTGGTAGATCAGGATGGAGATATAATAGGGAACAGGCCAAAGTTCTGTCCTGGTATCCCCATAAATGCCCACAGAGTGAGAGGAAGGCTTCCAGAATGTTGGTGAAATACTCTGTGGGAGGACTGGTGGCATAGTTTGGGCAGAAAGAACAGGTTAAGGATAGGTTTTAATTTTCTGTGATTGAGAATCCACCCACATTGATGAGGTCATGGATACATTAAAGCATTGATGTGCACAAGCAAAAGACTGTGGTCCACGAGCAGGCAATCATACTAAGCTAGAGATGAGAAATAAAGCCTAACCATACTGGTAGGATGGAGGACTGACCATTAGCTGGACACATTTATCATATACTCCAAAATGAGCCATTTTTAGATTCCCCACTAGATGGCAGACCCAAATGGAACTTTAGAAACTTTTATTGGTCAAATTGAAAGAATTGCCCAGAGCAGGTTTTGAGTGTTCTACATAGGTTTCATTCTCTGTGCTGTATGTGGTAATATCACCTATGTTTACTTCAGTCAGAGGATGTGGGATCCTGAACTTCTGGCAAGAGAGAGCAACAATCTTTTGAGAGATGGATACTAAATTCTCAGTGGGCCACAGGTGTAATGAAGGCTCAGGTGCCTATAACACTTGCCTAGGGGCCTTCCAGAATCCATGAAGGAAAAACTGTGGCTGTACTCCAACCATTAACCAACGTATCTATCGGTGTATTTAAAAGGTGTTGGCTTTAACAATACAAGAAAAATTGCTAAAACTCTTCTTTGTATCTCTAGAATTTAGAAGAGTGACTGGAACAGGGTGACTGTATCATAAATTCTTGTGGCCTTGCCTCCTATTGCAGTCAGAACCAGGAGACAGGGATGAAGGGAACAACTAAATCTCATGCCTTTTTTTCTTATTTTTTTTATCTGCAGCCTCATGGAGATGCTTCTCACTTAGTAGGCAGTAATATCAACATAGATAAAGCCAGCACATGATATTCTATAGTAAATTCACTGAAGCTACAAAGGAAAATTTGAAGCAAAGTTCTAATGGGAGAACATTGCCAAGGAACATTAGGCAAGAATCCCTGGGACAGGAGTGCTTCTACTAGGCTGATGGGGATTCAGCAAGTGAAGATGGGAAGATGGGAATGGAAGGCATAGAGAAGAGTCTGAATGAAGGCACAGAGCGAATACATCATTATCACCACAATAAAAATTCTAAACACAAACTGAAGAACCTGACATCCAGCCAGGGACCTTCCCATTTTCATGCTCTAGGATCGCTTCTTCAACCTTCAGGCAGGATGATAGGTTCTCAAGGTATAGCAGTGACATAAGAGCCCAGAACCTAGAGTCATGAGTGTCTCACCCAGTGCCTGTCAATGAAGCTGTGCTTGTCTCTATTTACTCTAAAAATGTCTGGAGAGTAAAAATCTGGTTGAGAACTCCAGAAAAGAAAAACCTGGAAGATATGAGCATAATTTCTGCATACTAAGAATATTCTGATACCATCTGAGCGAATTCTCCCCTACTGCAATCCTAGTAGGCTTCTGGCTGGCCAAACTCACTAAATTCCTGTGGCCCTTCCTTACATGAGAATTGATGTTTTAGAGTCAGGAAAGACCTGGGCCAAAATGAGCATGGTAAATTCTGACAGAGTGATCAATATAGTGAAAGGAGGGATCCAAAATTTTAAAAGTATGTATTTTTATTTATTTCGTCACTATATCTCAATTACATGTAAACAGATTTTAGATGAATAAAAAAATTTGAGTTCCATATTCTCTCCCTCTCCACTGCTGTTCCCTAGCTCCTTGAGAAGAGGAGTAATTTGATGTCAATTATACACATGAAGTCATGTAAAACATATTTCCATATTAGCTATTTTGCCAAAAAAAAATACCACGGGGGAAAAAAACAAGAAGAATAAAGAGGGTTTTAAAAAGTATACTTCAATCTGCATTCAGTGTTCATCAGTTCTCTTTCTCTGGAGATGAATAACATGTTTTATCATGGGTACTTTGGAATTATCTTTGATCACTGTCTATCAGAGTAGTTGTCTTCCAAATTAATCTTATTTACAACATTGGCGCTACTGGATACTATGTGTTCCCAGTTCTGCTCACTTGACTTTCATGAGTTCATACAAGTCTTTCTAGGTTTTTCTGAAACCATCCTGCTTGTCATTTCTTATAGTACAATAGTAGTCCATCACAATCATGCACCACAATTTGCTCAGCTGTTCCTCAGCTGATGGGCATCCCCTTGACTTCCATTTCTTTCCCACCACAAAAAAAGAGTTCCTATAAATATTTTTGTACAAATAGGTACTTTCCCCTTTTTTAAAAATCTCTTTGAGATATAGACCTCATAGTTGTATTGTTGGGTCAAAGGGAATGTATGCACAATTTTATAGCCCTTTGGGCATACTTGCGAATGGTTCTCCAGAATGGTTCACAATGCCACCAACAGTTTATTAATGTCCCAATTTTTCAACATCCCCTGCAGCATTTGTCATTTTTCTTTCCTGTCATGTTAACCTATCTGATAGGAGTAAGGTAGTATCTCAGCATTGTTTTAATTTGCATTTCTTTAATCAGTAGTGATTTAGACTATTTTTATGGGATTATTGATAGCATTGCTTTCTTCTTCTGAAAACTGCCTTTTCATATCCTTTGATTATTTAGCAACTGAAGAATTATACTTTTTTATAAATAAATTTGGCTCAGTTGCATATATATATTTGAGAAGTGGGGCCTTTATGAGAGAAACCTACTATAAAAATTTCCCCAGTTTGCTGTTTTCCTTCTAATTTTTACTGTATTAGTTTTGTTTGTGCAGAAACTTTTTAATTTCATATAATAGAAATTATCCATCATACTTACTGTGATCCTCTGTGACTCTTGTTTAGTCAGAAACTCTTTCTGTATGCATATATCTGACAGGTACATTTTTTCATGCTCCTCTAATTTGCTTGTAATATCACCCTTTATGTTTAAATCATGTACCCATTTTTATCTTATCTCAATAGATGGTTTGAAATGATGGTCTATATCTAGTTTCTGGCAAACTGCTTTCCAGTTTTCCCAGCAATTTTTGTCAAATAATGAGTTCTTGCCCCTAAAATTTGGATTTGGGGGTTTATCAGACACTAGATTATAATGATCATTTACTGTTTTTGTGCACCTAATTTATTCTTCTGGTCCACCACTCTATTTCTTAGCCAGTGTCAGATTGTTTTGATGATTAATGATTTGTAATATAGTTTGAAAGCTGATATTGCTAAGCCATTGCAATATAATGCCAAGCAAAGGCAACTTCCCAGGTTCAAAATACCAGCATAGGTGCTCTCTATTTTATTCAGTGACAAACCAAGAACAGAGAAGATCAAAACATGACATCATTCAAAATACAGCATTTACTAAGTGTGATTAAATAATCTCCAAGTACTACCCCACCCCAGGACCTTCCAATCATTCAATCAATTACAAAGTCCCATTTCTAAATACTTCTCCACCCCTAGGCTATACCTTCATTTGGTCCACCACAAAACCCCTCTTCTCAAATGGAGATTAGTTTCCAAACATAGGTAAAGTACCTTCATTTGTCAATCACAGAGCACAATAAGGTCAAAAGTTCCCCACCCCTGGATCACAATTGAATCTACCCCAGAGTTACATCAAGTTTAAACACAGCACTTAATACCCAAATGGAGGTCTTTTCTTCATCTTGACAAGAGGCAAGTTCTCAGCAATCTTAGTTCCTGGGGAGACAAAGCTTAGCAAGGCCATAAGATACATTTCCAGTCCCTTCATGAATTTATCCTCTGTCTGTAGAACAGTCCTAGAACCCCTGAACACATTAGCAAAGCCCTCTCCCAGGATTTCTGTAAACATACAACAAGAAAATCCTTCTTCAGGGCTTCTGAACCAACAGAAAGGCTCCCAGACCCCTGCAACAACAGCACTGTCCTTCACCAGTGGACAGTATT
>NW_027185698.1:52063626-52064180 GCF_028583685.1 Petaurus breviceps papuanus
TCACCAGTGGACAGTATTCACTCTCTGTCTGCAGGACAGTCTCAGGGCTTCTTAGCGAACAGCCAGGTTCCAGGACTTCTTCAACAAAAGGACTGTCTTTCACCAGTGGACAAATCTGGCAAAACAACATCAAAACAGACAGACAAAGTACCAGCAAAACAGCCATGTCTCCTCAGTCCTTGGCAGCTCAGGGGGCAGGTCTCAAAAGTCCAGGGCAATTCAAAGCGGCCACCAGCAATTCTCTTAGTCTCTCTCTCTCTCCACGAGGTGCTGCTTCCAAAAAGATCTTCCGCCTCTCTCTTATCTCTCCAAATCTACGTCACCAGCTCCTCCCAGCTCAGGACTTTTCTTTTCACAACAAGCCCATCCCACAGGTGGGATTAACAAACTCTGGGTTTTAACACAATCAATTTGAAAACCAAGCCAATACAGGGGAATCTTTAATTGCCATTACTATCACAGTCGTGGAGCCCTTTGGGGGTCTAAAGAGAAGAAGAAAGAAAGAAGGAAAGGAAAGGAGGGAGGGAGGAAGGAAGGAAGGAAGGAAGGAAGGA
>NW_027185698.1:52064280-52069293 GCF_028583685.1 Petaurus breviceps papuanus
CCAGCTCCTCCCAGTTCAGGACTTTCTTTTCACATCAAAAAGTCCATCCCACAGGTGGGATTAACAAGCTCTGGGTTTTAACACAATCAATTTGAAAACCAAGCCAATACAGGGAATCTTTAATTGCCATTACTATCACAGCCATTTTCCTTCAAGTATTTTTTAATCTATGTCTTTGATATTCTTGACGTTTTGTTCTTCCAGGTGACCTTTGTTATAATTTATTTCAAGCTCTATAAAATGATTTTTTGATAGTTTGATTGGTTTGACACTGAATAAGCAAATTAATGTGGGCAGGATTTTAATTTTTATTATATTGGTTCAGCCTACCCATGAACAATAAATATGTCTCCAATTGTTTAGCTCTGTCTTTCTTTGTGTGAAAAGAGTTTTGTAATTTTGTTTATATATGCCCAGGTTTCTTTTGGCAGGCAAACTCCCAAGAGTTTTATATTGTCTGCAACTATTTTAAATAGAATTTCTCTTTCTATCTCTTCCCACTAGGTTTTGTTGGTGGAAATGCTTATTGGAAATTATCCTTATGGATAATGCTTGCTCTTGGTTTTAGATAGATACTACTTATCATTTAAAGAAAGACTCCATTGGGATTCATCTGTAAAGTAAAGAAAGTGGGTGAATGTAGTATAATATAGAGATTTCAAGAGTAAGGGTCTTACCTGCTAGGCTCCTGCTAGGCAGCTAAAGGATCACTGAAAGAAGCAGCACCCAGGGTGTTTTGCAAGGCAATCTATGCCTAAGGCATTTCCTTTCAAAGACAATCACTAAAATGGTCTTATTAATAAGGAGGGGAAATAAGACCTGATCAAGGCATGTGGCATGGTTGAGATAGACCTTATAGGAGACATGGAGCCCATTGATCCCAAGCACTCTCTTTACCTTCATTCTATAGATGAGGAAAATGAGTCCCAGAGACTTTCAATGATTGTTACCAGCTTACACAAGACAAAGCGTTAAGAGCCATGATTCAAATTTAGTTGCCTTAACTCAGGTGTTTAAATTACCCTGCTCTGTCTTCAGATGTTCCAGCAGGAAAGTTCTTTGACAGTCACTAGAGTAGAAGTAAAAGATGGGTATTTCCCTGAATGAATCTTAATGCTGATCATAAGACCTCTAAAGGTGATGGTCCAGTGAGAACAATGAAAAATAAAAGATCACTATTGAAGATGTCTGTCTCCAAACTCACCAAATTTTAACTTTGTCAAAGGTCCAAAAGAGTAAAATGACTGTGGGGTCTACTCTCTCACCCCATTACCTGTCAGGTGAAGAATAAATTCCAGGTTTCTTATTTAATGTGCTACATAATCAGGTGCTATCGTAACTTTTTAGATCTACCTCACAATACTTCGTGTCTTTTCATATATAGGTAAAAAAAAAAATCTGGTTCGCAAGCAAAAGATGACAGATCTATATTTAGACAAGAAAAAGTTCTTCAAATTTTGGTGGACCACATGACCAATATGAGTCAACAGTGTGATATAAGAACCAAAATACTTAAGGGGGTATCAGGGTTGCCTTAAGAAAGATGTTGCTTCCAGGAATAAGCAAATATTGAGTCATTGTGTACTGTACCTTAGTCAGAATATATCTTTTGAATTGTGTTCACTTTTGAAAACTACAATTAAGAAGGATAAGAACAAACTGGAGAGTCTCCAAAGGAGGCTTTGAGGGTGTTGAAGGGCCTTAAGTCTACCGAATAAGAGAATCACTTGAAGGAAATGAGGATACTTAGCCTAGGGAAAAAAAAATATTGTGGGGGGGCATGATTGAGTTCTTCAAGTATCTGAAGGATTCTAGACTTGTTTTTTTTTTGCCACAGATAACAGAAACAAGAGCAATGGTAGAATTTTCAGAGAGGCAAATTTAAGCCCAATTTCTGAAAAAAGCTTCCTAACAATTAGAGCTATAAATAGGTGTAGTCAGTGAAATGGGTTTCCTTTGAGATAAGTTCCCCTAACACCCATTGAATGAACATTTATTAAATAAGTTGGAGATTCCTTTAGATAAAGCAGTGAATTAGATGACTTCTGAAACCCTTACAACTTGATGATTCCATGATTTTGTATTATTTCATAACTGGGTAGCACATTTAAAGAAGGCATTAGAGGATCAGGTGATGTACAGAGAAAGGAAAGCAGGGCAGAAAAGGGACTCCAGATGGTTCAAAAAACTAATGGGAGGATAAAAGTAACTCAGTATTTATGCTTAGGAAAAGTTTATTTAGGACATTATAACTTTTTCAAGGTGAAAGAAGGATTCGAATCATTCCACTTAGCTGCCATCTGAATTTTTGTAAATGTAAAATTGGAAAGACGGAGGCTTTATGTGGATTGCAGGTGAATTCACCATTCTAGAAGTCTGCATTTATTCCAACAAGAAACATTCCACGAAAAGAGCAAGTCAATCAACTTTCGGAGTCTTTAAAAGTTCAGATACAGGTATCTCGTGCTCAGGAGTCCTGGGTGCAGTAGACCTCCAGTTATCTGAAGAAATGGAACATAAAAGATTCAGTACAGAAGCGCCTAAAGGTAGCAGAAAGGAAGGGAAATGAGTAGCCTTGGAAAGACAGGGGCGCTCTGAGGAAGGAGAGAGAGACAGAGACAGAGAGACAGAGAGAGAGACAGAGAGAGAGAGAGAGACAGACAGACAGACAGACACAGACAGACAGGGAGAGAGACAGAGAGAGAGACTGAGACTTTTGGTGTACTCTAGGAAAGTGAAGCTTCTAGCTTCTATGTCTGGATCTAACTGTGATACTATGAAAGCTCAAGTCTGGGCGATGCGAGAAGGGTTTTCTCCAACCCTTACCTGGCTCTAGAGTGTTTCTGCCTTTCATTTTGATTGGAGCTGAGCACCTCTCGAGTAGCCTCGGAAAGCCTCGAAGTGCTTCCTTCATGCTTAACTTATCCTTTTTTTTTCTGGTCACAATCCCCTTTCACTTTCCTCTCCACTAGCAAGCAGAAGCTGTTTTCCGTTACTTCCGATGTTGTTTTTTTTTTTTTGTGGGGGGGGGGGGGGTTGGCGCCCAAGGAGATAACTTTTAAGTTCACATCTGGGCAGGGGAACGACGCTGCACTTATCAAAATAATTACTGGGATTTAAGGGGTGGAAAATAATTATTCTGTTTACACCGATGCTTAATGCCTAAAATACAAAAATTCAGGGGGTGCACCGGAGCTTTTTATTCTCTAGAGATCAAACTTCATTGGAGTTTAATTCAGTCACTTGGTCATTCTTACTTTTCTTGAACGGTTAGAAGAAACTCAAGAGTTTTTCCCGGTGTCCTAGACGAAGGTGCTGGGGTATGAATTTTGAGTCATTTCATGCAAGAAGACAAATTGACTTACTAACCAAAATACCTAGTGGAGATGCCGGGGATCGAACCCGGGGCCTCACACATGCAAAGCGTGCGCTCTACCACTGAGCTACATCCCCCTACATGGCCTACTGACTTTATTCTTTCCCTTCAGTTTAGTATTTTAGTATTTAGGATTTATCCTTTTGTTTTCTTGGTCATGGTCACTAAGCTAGGTGAGAGTGGTATTCTTCGAAAATTCTGAAAGTACCATTAAGGAACATATAGGGTAACTGCCTAACTGAAAGCAAGAACACCACTTTCCATTGCCTTTCCTCCCCCTGAATTCTGAGTTTTAAAAACGGAAACATAAAACCCCCACAAAATTTGAACTTCACGTGGGAGAAACTGAAGCGTTTTGAGCAAAAGAAACTTTGCTTTTTGCGACTTTGTGTCCGACTCTTCTTGACCCCATTTGGGGTTTTCTTGGCAAATGCTTTGGGATTTCCTTCTCTAGCTCGTTTTACGGATGAGGAAACTGAGGTAAACAGAGTTAAGCATTTGCCAAATGTCACACAAATAGTAAGTATCTAAGGCTGTCTTTGAAAGCAAGTCCTCCTGACTCCAGAGCCTGCACTATTCAGTGCACTGAATCCTGTATAAAGATCAATCTTGACTCAGAAGAGACGAGAAAAAGGAAGCCCCTTCTTTGCAGGAGTTTTAGGGAGACTACGGACCTACATACGCGTGTATCTGGACAGAGAGACAGACAGATAGACAGAGACAGAGACAGACAGAGAGAATGAGAGAGTGAGAGAGACCGAAAGACCGAGACAGAGAGAATGAGAGGAGTGAGAGAAAGAGTGTGAGAGAGAGACCGAGACAGAGACAGACACAAAGAGAGAGAATGAGAGAGAGAGATTGAGAGAGAGAGGGAGAGAGGGAGGGAGAGAGAGTCTCTGATGATAGGTTGAAAGATTGATTAGTTTTGCTGCACTTCTTTTTCCCTTTTACACCAGAGAGGAGACAAAAGGAATATTTCGGAAAAGAAAGGAAGGTAAAACTTCTAATTTAAAAAGGAAACTTTATCCTGGCAGCAGAGCAAGAACAGACGGGCTATGGGAAGATATCTTAGGAAGTTACAGAATCTGTGAGAAATGATGGAAAGAGGATAATCAAAGATCTGCCGTCTGGTACTTAAATCTACCAGCTCTCCCACAAGGTTCCCATTTCCAAAGCCTTCAATTGTCATCTCCCTTCAACTCTTAGCAGTCCTGAACTCCCTTCACCATGCCCTCCTTTCTGTTTCACCACACTTTCCTAGCACTTTTCTGTCCTTTTGTGGTTCTTCCGGGACTCCTTAAGTGTCCTGGCCTGTCTTCTCGGCCTTCTTTTTATTCTCTCCCTGAGTAACAGCGGAACCCTGCATATGATAAGAGGAACTGAGGAGTTCTTGTTGGGTGTGGGAGGGGCGAATATACAAGCCTTCAGTTTGATCTTAAATCCAAGGAGGTGGTGGGCTCTTCCCCATGGAGACTTGTTGTAAGTTGACCTCTTGGGTCTGGAGCGAAGAAGTCAGGGCCGGAAAGTGATCTGAGGGCGAGTCATTGACATTTTAGAGTGGAGAAATGGGGAAAGACAAAGAGAAGAACCCGAAGAGGCAGAGTACAAGAAAGACTGATTAGTAAAAACACTTTGGT
>NW_027185698.1:52069393-52089121 GCF_028583685.1 Petaurus breviceps papuanus
GGGGGGGGGGGGGGGGGGGGGGGGGGGGGGGGGGGGGGGGGGGGAGGAGCGTGTACTTTGTCCCCGAGGTCAAGTGGGTATGGGTCCTCTAAACAACCCGGCCAGACCGTCGTGGGTAGGCCGAGATCTGTACTTTTGAATAAGTTCAAACTCAAAGAAGAAGTTGAAAAGGAATCATAGGTCAAGTTTCCCCTCCCAGAATGCGAAACAAGGGGGGGGGGGGGGGGATGCCAGCCTGGCTTCCTCTTTACCTCCCATTCCACTGCCCAGCCCTTAGTGACTGGCCTACGGAAGAGATATGCTCCGCATTGTCCCTAACCGGGAGAGCTACCTGGTGGCTTACAGGGGGTTTCGGGGAAGTAGGTTTTTAGACAGGCAGCTCTCCTTGGACACCAAGGTAAGGAGAGTCGGAGTAGCTTTACACTTCCAAGTCCCAGGAGGAAAGATGTGTCCTCTGATTCCTACTTTGGAATCTTGGTTCCCTGGGAGAGACTATGATCTATGATCACTAAACCTTTCCCATGCTTAAATTTTTTTTTTTTTTTGGTCTTGAACCTCAATTGACCCAAACTGTAGGGCTGTGTTGTCTCTGTGGCGCAATCGGTTAGCACGTTCGGCTGTTAACCGAAAGGTCAATGGTTCGAGCCCACTCAGGGACGCGTTCAGAGGTTTTCCTGAACTTCTTTCCCATTGTTTCTCCTTTTCTGTAGGCTCTGCCAGGAAATATCATCCATGGTCTCCAACGCCAGACCTGGATATAGTGAACTCCTGAATAAGGAAAATTCCCCTCTTCCAATGCAAGAAAACACTATCTCATTTCGAATGAATGAATGAATAGAAGACCATTTATTAGGAGTTTACCATAGTAAAATTTCGATGTGTTTTTTAATTAAAAGAGACATTCTCGGCTCTAAAAGAGTTTTTGTTGTATTAAGGAAGACAACACATCTAGGAAATTGGTGTCCAGGGAGGAGTGTTTTGTTCTGGGGAGTGGAGGGGAGAATTTGGGACTATGGGTAGGAGGAATAAACTTCATCCCAGGCTATAGGTACATAGCATCGAGAAATGGCCCTGGTGGGTGGCAGTATGGGATTGTAGCTGAACTATGTCCCTGGTGTCGAGGGGTAGCCGATAGACATCCTAACCTAAGGACATTCATTTGTACCCAGCCTCCAATCACCTGGATTGAACCCTAAAGCAGAAGATAGTGAATGATTATCCTCATGAACTGGATCCTGGCTTGGAGGATGGGGTATGGAGGCCCAGGACTTGGGGTGGGGGGAGTCTTAGAGAGTTACCTTGAGCCCTGGTGCCTAATCCATGGTTACACAACTGGTATGTATTAGAATAAGGCCTCCATAATGACTCCCAAGATCTGCATCATTATCCAACAGTACACATAGCCCCTCTGTTTGGAGGCCCCTAGAACCTTAAACTCAATTTGTCCCAAAACAGAACATTATTTACTTTACCACCACTCCCCAGAAACTGTCCGGATGTCTTCCTTATTCTGTCAGTGTCACCTACTTAACCAGTCTCTTCGAGTATCTGATGGATACAGTAGACAAGGGAGAAGTAAAGGGAACCATGCCAAAGACAGACCCTTGGAACAAGGCAAAATAAAGGCAGTGGGAAAGGTCTGAGGAGCTTCTTGAGAGTCGGAAAGGAGACAGAGAACTGGATTAGTGGGACTGATGTCTCAAGCATAGAGTTATTCATGATGTCAGTTGTAATTGCCTCATTTTAGGAAGAACATTGACGTGAGTGAATATGGGCTGGCTAATTAGCCTCCCAGTGTCTCAAGCAACCTAAAAGTGGATGATTTGCATCAGCAGGAATTTCAACATCTGGGACTTGTGTAGGTTTCAGGGCAGCAAATACTCATCACAAGGTGAGGAAAAAACCTTAAGGGACGTTGAAAATGACAGCTGCATGTTTCAGTGTGCGGGTCCCTTTAAATAAACTGTAAATATTTAACTTGGAGGTGGGAAGATCTAGGGATGCGGATTTCCAAGGAAAAAGTGTAAGGGTAGCCACAAAGAAAACGTAACTGCCCAATGTGGAGATGCCGGGGATCGAACCCGGGGCCTCATACATGCGAAGCATGCGCTCTACCACTGAGCTACATCCCCTACAACAAGAAAGGTAACTGAACGAGAGGTTCAGATGTGCTCTATTTGGTGATCTCAAACGGTCGCTTTTATATTTCAGCCTTTCCGTGTCATAAACCCTGGACCCGCAGCGAGATAAATGACTCAGCGAACTGACAGGCTGTTGCTATGGACGGAGGATTCCGGTGGAAGAGGAGGTGGGTTGGATCGCTATGGCGGCCTCTCCCAGCCTAGTCTGCGCTGTCCATTTTAATTCGCTTTTGTTAAAAATCCTGGTTACAACAGAAAGACAGAAATAACATCTCAACCTAAAGGAAGAACAAGGAATGGGGGGACTCCGGTTGACATTCACTAGCAGAGAAAGAAAAGTCGTTGTTTTTGTCGAGAACTGAACGGGCACGGTTGCTCATAATCAAACACAGCCTACTGCCACCAGCAAAATTAATATGTCCATTCACAGCTCAGAGAAGGTTGAAGTGAAGAGTTAGTGTGCTCACTTCCCTCCTCTGCCCCCAACACTCCTTTCACTCTGAGCTGTTCCTTTTAAGCTCCAGCACTCAGACCCTGGTTTTCTATTCTCTAGAGGACCTGAGATGACCCTTTGACACCCTACGAGGACAGCCTTTGTGCAAGCCGTAGAATCGCGGCAGGCCTAACAGTCAGGAAAATCTGCTTTCACGAACTGCCTTTGTCATAGACTATCTGTGTGACCATGGAAAAGGCACTTATCCTCTTCTCAGTTTCTTCCAATTTCTATCCATTCACCTCCAGAAACTTTCTAAGATTGTTATCAGTGGGAATTTCCCACACCTGGAGCTCTCAGCTTCTATAAGATTACAGGTCTGGAACACGTCAGCTAAAAAAAAAAAAAATCATGGCAAAAGGAACATAAAGTTAGACGAATCTTCTTTCTGAATCAGCTCTTAAGAACTACTCTCTTCCTAGCTTCCCCCCACCCCCACCCCCAAGGGAATAAGGACTTGGGTGAAACTGACAGCACTCAACTCTTCTGATTTTTTTTCTCCCAGGTCAGCAAATTATGTCCAAACTTCACTCTTCTCTGCCAGACCCTCTCTAAGACTTAATACCCTTAACCTGCCCTGGCGAAGTAGAGGCCAAAGCAGCCTGTTAGGTTCTTAGTCTCTTAGGATCCTTTTGAATGAAGCCAAAGCTCTATGTTCTCATCAAGTCCATTAGCAATAGATCCTTTCTTAGAGGTGGAAGAGAGGGAGTATCAGTCAAGATTATTCATTTAAACCAACCACACAGCAGGTCACTAAATCCAGCAACCAAGCAAAAATACTTAAACTGTTAACAGGAATCATATTCAGAAGGGGTGAGGAGATTCAGCCATACACTTTGGGGCTTGTATAAAATCAGCAAACTAGTTAGCATTGGAGAATTGCGTTTGATCTTCCCCTAAGGCCTATCTTATCCTTTATCTCAAGAATACTTTAGATGATTGTTTTTGTCATTAGAATCAGCATTGATAGAGACCTCACAGTCCATCTGCTTCTATGTGCCAAATCAGAACTCTTTCTACAACATTCCCTAAAAGTGTCTAGCCTCCCCTAGAAGTCTACTAGTAAGGGGGAATAGACTGCCTCCAGAGGAGGCCCATTTCACTTTGGGAATAACTCCATTTTAAGGAAATTTTTCCCTAAAAGGAGAAATTCTAATTTTTTAAAAAAAACTTTCCATTTATTGCTCTTATTTTTACTTTCTGGAGTCGAGGAACAAGTCCAATCTCTCTCCTAGTAGTTAAAGACAATTATTATGAGTTTCTTAAGGCTTCTTTACTCCAGGCTATGCTTTTTTTCTTGTTCAGGCAAAATCAACGAGTTACTTTTTTCCTTGACTTATATTTGTTTATTTTTATTTATTTTATTTTTAATATACAAAATAAAACACACATTTCCATAACATAGTAAAAAAAAAAGATTGCACATGAAACTGCAAACCTACAATGCACAATTTGCTATCCCTTTAAATATACAACAAAATTATTATATAAATTTCTTTTTAACCTTTTTTTCTTCCCAGTACCTCCCAATACCATTAGACACAAATAGGGGTGTGTATGTATATTCATACATATACATATATATGTAAAATTATACTATATACACTTTTATTTATCATATCTTTTTCTTGATGCAGATAACATCTTTCCTCAAATGCCCTTTATAGTTAATTTGACTGTGCTTTTAAACCCTTTCATCTTCCTGGTCACCTTCTCTCCATTCTCCCAAATTTATTAATATCCTTTTTAAAATAAGAATAATTTAAAAGCCTATTTTTTATATTCTTAGAAATTTCTTAAAAATTAAAACATATTCAAATACCCCTAGCAGTTCTCAAGGTAATTAAAAAGTCCTTCACAGGAATTTAGAAGCATTTAAATCCTTCAGTAGAGAAGTTAAAAGCAATGAGCAAAGACTTTCTCTGGGATTTCTGAAGATTAGTTCCAGCAGAGTCTTAGAGATGATTTTCAATCTCTCTAGTGGGAATAGTTGGGCCGAACTATTCAGAGTGACTATGGATCTCCTTTAGGATCTTCTACAGTTTTATAGAGTATATGTAATTAATACAAGGTCAACAGAAGTACTTCACTATCTACTCAGAATCTCTCTTATAAATCAGTCAGAGTTTAAAGTCCCATCAAGCAAATTGGTGGAAAGTATGGAGTCTGGTTTTTTTGTGAGGGTATTTTTTTTTTCTGCCAGGAAAGAGGGATGCCATTATATTTCTGGGTACCAGGTTATGAAAAACTGAAATGGTAAACCCCATCAAACTTGTTAGGCTTATATGAACTTTATTAAATGGATAGGTTTTGGGCTGTATTTTTTGGACACTTTGAACACCCAAAGTCTCAAAGACTCTCTCAGGGTTGGTTCTCAGGAGTCAATTAATAGGTGTCACTGGTGAGGGCTAGGTCTTTTGAGTAGAGTATATTGGGTCCAATGCCCTATTTTTTGAAGTGCCAGATTTCATGTTGTATGCGCAGCTATGTCAAGTCAACATAGACTAATGTGAATCTGGAGTTTAAGCATACTTTTAATTGGTTTCCCCTATAAAATATTATCAGTGACTATTGCTTGTATGCTAAAATTCAAACTCTGGCAACACAACCTAAAATCTGGCTTCAAAAACATTTCAAGAAAGTTGTTCTATGTACCAGACAAACTGAAACATCAGTGGTTTCTTGATATTGTTCTATATTTTCTTAACTCCAAGCATATTCATGATTAAAATATACTTTTTCCCCCATTGAAGTTCTATTATTTCAGGGTCCAGCTCAGGTTCAACCTGTTTCATGAAACTTTCTCTAGTGCCTTTAGTCATCTTTTCCATCTCAAATATTCCTAGTGCACATTGTTTGGATCTCCTTTGTCTCTACACTTCCAAATACTAAATATCAACCATCTATATTTCATACTCATAATTACATCCAAGTAGTAAACACTTTGATGGCATAAATTGCACTATTTTTCATCTTTGGACCTGTAGCATGAAGCTCAGAATCTTGTATAATAATGATTGTGCTCACTAAAATGTTGTCTAATCAAATCAAATTGTTGAAAGAAAATATTTTTTAGAGTCCCTATCCTCAGAAAGCTTACAACAAGATAAGAAATTTACCTGGATAACTAAGTAAAAGAAAACTTAAGAAGAGAAGGGGAAAACACTAGAAACTAAGTTTCTCATAAGAAGTGGTACAATTAGCAGAGACTTAAATGATGTTAGCTAAGGATTATAGGAGGCATATGTGAAAAGGTAGTCCGTTTCAGGCTGGGGGATGGCTTTGCAGAGGTACATGAGTGAGAAGTGGAATTCCAAGTTCAGAAAATAGCATTTGGTCAGTTTCAATAGAATACTGAATACATGAGAAATAATCGTGTGAAATGAGTTTGGATAAATAGATTAGATTAAGATTGTGAAAGATGTTAAATATCAATCTGAAGAGCTCGTATTTTATTTCTGAGACAACAAAGTCACTGGTTGCTTACTGAATCTGTCATTCTGTGACGCTAACAAAATCAATCACTTTTTCTGTGACTATGCACCCCTTTTGAAGCCTTCATGTTCTGTTGTTTCTCTTGCTGAAATTCTTCCTGCTGCCTCTGCTGAGTCAATAATTGTGAGGACAGTGTTAATTATCATAGTCTTTTACATATACATCATCTTCTCTGTTCTGAAGATAAGGTCCACTGAGAAAAGAAGCAAAGCCTTCTCAATCTGTGATTTTTGAATGAGAAAGAATTTCAGCGAGCCTTTGTGCAGTGACTTTGGCATCTCTACACCCAGTCACTGTGTGTCTCTGAGCACAATATACACTGAGTATATTTCTAGTGGTTTTATTGTTTCTGATCTTAGGTGATTGAGTGAGCTTGAGAACTTTGGAAAGTAGGAAAACACATTAGGACTTGTTGCCACTGAAATTTTGAGCAGAAGAGTTACCCAGAGGGACTTCTGCTTTAGGGAAATAATTTTGTGAGCTTTCTAGGGGATCAATTAAGACAGTAGTTCTTGAACTTTTTTGTTTCATAGAATGCTTAGACAATATGGTGAAGCCTATGGACCCCCACCAGTCCAACCTAGATGTGTCCTTGTCTGGGCCTGATTGCCCCAAGGCAGCTGTCTGCTTTCTAATTGGTCAAACTCACTTGCTGCTGCCACCTCCTTTTATTCTACATTATTTCATTTTTAGTATTATCTAGGAGTTCTCTGGAAACTGGGAACCCAACTTCCTCCCAAGGCTACTGCCTCAACTCTTCCCAAGGCTACTGTATAGTACTTTTTTATCAGTAGTCTTGTTTCAGCAATCCTTGCAGTTCTGTAGAAACTTAACACTTTGCTAACTCTTACACTAACATTCCTTTATACTCAATGACCCCATATGGATGGGGAAACAATATTGAACTCAGTTACAAAGTATAAAGAAGAAATAGAAATCTAATAGGATGTTCAGAATAGGGGAATTCCACTGCAGGTCATCTCCCACACCATGCAATTCATGGACCTCTGAAATCTATCTATGGACCTCTAAGGGGACAGTGGACTGCACATTAATAATACTGATTTAGAAGAATGGGCACCTAGAAGCCACAAGTCAAATTAAGAGATGGTCTCATTAGTTCAGATGAAAGAAGGTCCTCAGTTTGTTTTGGACCCATTGACTAAAGAGTGATTATGCTTTAAAGGGGCTAGGTCTCCTCTTTTCTCTTCCCCTTCCACTGGAAAAGTTTTGTGACAGGCAAGAGGTATAAGTAAGAGGACAAACTTGGGCCACCCTCACAAGAATTTCAAGGAACTAGAGCTATTTTGGTAGTGGATGGGGCAGCATTTAAATGTCAATTAGAGCTTTATCCATTTTGACTAGGAGAGCAGCCTGAGGATCCTGTCTGGGAAGGTCAGTTATTTACCCTTCCACTTGGCATAACTGATATCAGTGATTTGCCTGTTCTGTTCCTCTCTCTCCCAGTCTGGGAAAGCCTTTGTTAATTCAAAAGTTTCCTTGTTTTATCCAGTTTGTTTACATTTCTGTTCAATTATCATTGCAATATGGCATCATATTGGTAAGTGAGATATGTAGCAATATACTGTAGCAGCAAGCACCCCAAGCGCGTCCTCAGGGTTTGCAGCTACCACAGGTTCTTGGATCTGTTTTGTTAAAGGAAAGCAACTCAAAATGGGTTAACAAGCTTACTTTAATCAGTCAGACATATATCCTTTACCTTGTTCAGGAGAAAAGGTCAGCACCCTGAACCTCAAAATATACAGGCATAATTATGAAGACAGAAACATCAAGTAGACAGATTTCCAAACTGTCCAACCATTACATCCATACCCAGTCAACATCTGGGTTTCCACATCTGGGTTTTTCAAAGCCGGGGGACTCTCAACAACGGCTTCCCAGAATTCAGATCAAATCACAGAACATTTCTCAAAGTGAGTCCCAAAACAAAGCTACACATCAGGGCTTATATAGCCTTCTCCTGGCTCAGACAATGTAACAACCTTATTGACCCACTGGCCAATCAAAAAGTATCTACTGAAAAACAAGCCTCCCTCCCCAGGCTTCTGGTGCACTTTAGCCTAGGGGCAGGGAAGATCTTTAAAATTTACATTCGCATTACATATACATATAGCAATATACAAATATAGCAAAAAAACATATACCAGAAATTGATTGATCAACCATACTTTTAGCTGGCATCAGCTAAAAGTATGGTTGATCAAGCAATTTCTGGTGTGTATATGTTTCATCACTGAGAATGGAATGCAAGAGAGAGGAGAAATGGCAAGTTACACAAAAATATTACAGAAAAAAATAGACTGTTGGAAAATGACAGGCTCTTCCCACCTGGAATTCTGATCTTAATTAAAAAGATTATATTGATTTTTATTCTGCAACTTCCCAAAGTGGGATAAAAAACATGAATCTGTTCCCCCCTTCCCCCTTAGACAAAAGGTGAGTCTAACAACCTAGTGAAGGGTTAACAAGAGGGAAGGCCTATAATGAACATTTCTCATAATTAGCCAAAAGATGAAATATATTTAGTAACCATGGGATATAATTGTTATCTTGTACTGGGCAGCATCCACAAAACAGTTGGTAATAATTATTTTGAGTGTGACTTGGGAAGAAGCTGTTATTATCTTATAGTTAAAGTTTGAGTTCAGGGGTAGAAACATGGCCCACTCAGTATTTTTCCCCCACATGTTATAAAGATGAAAAAATTGTTGAACTTTTAGGATGCAACACACACATATGTATATAGGTATATATACACACATAGGATAACATGTGTATATATACATACACACATATGATACTATATATACACACTTACACATATATAGTTACAAAAGATTTCAAAGAAAACTATGAACTTAATATTAAAGGAAAAATGACAATAATAAATTGTACTCACTACAATGTTTCTTTTACTTGGGAAGCTTCTATTTCACTATACAATAATAAATGCCTTCCTTGTTGCACTAAAGCAGATTAATCTGGCTCCAACTACCCCTGACATTGCTATCTGCCCATCTCCTCAAAGGCCACCTTTCCACCAAATATACCTTCCACCATATACCATCCCATCTCCTCACTTACCAGTTCTAAAACCATGATCAAAACACAAATGCTGTTGCTCCTGAAAAGTGTGTCAATTTACTCTTCTGAAGCTCCATTCGCCATTTCTATTTAGCATCTTTCACAATAATTAGCTCAGTTTAAGCCTCAAAGTTGATTTATAGTCCCCAAATAACCCTTGTGGTTCCCTTCTTTTCAGCTTTAGGGAACTTGTTTTAGATGAAAAGTTATAAGTTTAGTCACAATTTCTCTAAGCCCCCAGTTAGGAAAATTTCCAACATTCAAAACACAGTGCCAGGGGCGGCTAGGTGGCACAGTGAATAGAGCACCGACCCTGGAGTCAGGAGGACCTGAGTTCAAATCTGAACTCAGATGCTTGACACACTAGCTGTGTGACCTTTGGCAAGTCACTTAACCCCAATTGCCCTCCAAAAAAACCCCACAGTGCCAATGACCTAACTTCTCCACCCAGGCTAACATGAATCCATGAACACATGACCCTGTGGTTGCTTCTGCCTATGTCATGTCTATTCTGATTTGTTCTTAGGTGAAGGACTATTACAGAGGGCTAAGATCATGTGAGTTTCAAAAGGCCAGAAGAGGAGTTGATATTAGAATTTGTGGGCAGCCAATTCAAACCACCAGCAGAACACTGAGACCAGAAGAGACCAGAACCAATCCCAGCAAGGTATTGATTCCACAGTCAAGATGCCATGCTCCTACAAGCAAGGGAGAAACTATCCATTGTCTATGCTGCATTTTGAAGTGAACTTGATAAAGCCAACACTTTGTGAAAACTGCTTTAAGTTTGAGCCCACTCTCTCAGGGGCTGAGATAATATAGGGGAGAGTATGCTAATGGTCCACAGGAATATGTTTATAATTGCTGGTTGTGCTATATCTTCTCAGTAAATAATTCTTTGTAACAGTAATTGATAATAATTGATTGAATGACATTGGGTAATGAATCACTGAATCAAATGATGACATTTGGGAGGTATTAATTGACACTGGAAATTGATGTTGGGGAGAACATACCAAAATGGGGAAAGGGGTTCAACTTGATAGTATTAGAAAAAAATAACATAATCCCTTAAGGCTACTCCTCCAACATTGATAAGAGATATAGCTATCCTTGCTCTGTGGGCTCTGCTTTATCAATGTGAGTGTAAGTTGGGATAAGTAACCCCAAGAACTTGTATGAACTACACAATAATATAAAAGGAAATTATGAAGAAAAAAGAGAAAAACGAATAGCTCTGTCAGATTTTGAATTACTCTTTGAAGTGATTATTGCCCAAATAGTTTCTTGTTGGCTAAAAGGTAAAATAGGTAGAACAACAGCCTAGAATAGGCAATCCAGAATTTAAATCAAAGTTATATATTAAACTAGAGGTTTACCAAAACAAATAGATTGCAAAGCAATTAGGAAAATAATAATTATTCAATATCTCAGACAGAAGGGCTAATAGAAAGTTAGACTGAATTAAGAGAAACATACAATCATTAACTAGGAAGATGGTGATTCCACTGAATTCTGCCTTAGATAAGACATGGAATACTAGGTTCAGTCCTGGTCTCCACATTTTAGAAGTAACTTTGAAAGTATGAAAAGTACACAGAGGAGGATAACCAAGATGGTGGTCAGTCAACAAGGATATTAAGTGCTTACTATATGCCAGACTCCAAGCTATAACTTGGAATACAAGCTCATATCCAAATGGGGGAGACACCATGTAAATAACTATGTGGGGTGAGGGGGTATTCAGGGAGGAATAACACCTTTGGTGTGAGGGTTTACCAAACCCTTTTCAGGGTTGTTCACCCACTTTTAGCTTCCACCTGTCACCCCAACTCAGATATTAAAGATGCTAAGGATTTTTCACTATATCCTGGCCGTTTAAAGTCATCTTAACTTTTGTCTTGTCACTGGTCTTTAATAACTCAGAAGAAAGGGTGAGGCTTGGGGAATGGCTGCACAAGTTGTAGTATATGAATACAATGGAATACTATTGTGCAATAAGAAATGATAAGCATGTAGATTTCAGTAAAATCTAGAAAGACTTGTGCAAACTGATGCAAAATGAAAAAAAGCAGAACCAGAAAAACATTGTACATAGTAACAGCAACATTGTGTGATGATCAACTATGTATAACTTAGTTATCCTCAGCACCAAAATGATCCAAGACAATTACAAAACAGCAACATTGTGTGATGATCAACTATGAATGACTTAGTTATTCTCAGCAACAAAATGATTCAAGACAATTACAAAGGATTCATATCCAGAGAAAAAATTGCTGATCTCTGAATGTAGATTGAAGCATACATACTATTTTAAATTTTTCATGTTTTTTTTCCTTTTCATCCATTTCTCCTTTCACAACTGTGATTAATATGGAAATATGTTTTACATGATTGCACATATATAACCTATATAAAATTGCTTACTATTTTAGGAAGAGAGGAGGGAAGGGAGAAAAATTTGGAACTCAAAATCTTGTAAAATGAATGCTAAAAATTGTCTTCACATATAATTGGGAACAATATCAAAAAGAAAGAGCAAGGTTAATTACTTTGTACAACTCCACCTTACTTAAATCCATTTCAAATTCAAGTTATCACCCCCATGATGGCACTGGTCCTCTCTGAAAATCAAGGATGAACAACAAATAATTAGGTACATACAAAATATAGAAAGAGTAGATGGAAGGTAATTTAAGAGAGGAGACTATTAGCTTGAGAGACCTAGAAGGCTTTATAAAAAAAGTAGAATTTGAACTTTAAGTATTTTAGGAATATAAAATAGCCAATGTGAAGACACAGAAAATGGAATGCCATTTGTGGGGAAAGGCAAATAGTCCAGTGTAACTAGATTGTACAATTACGTGGATGGGAGTAAAGTGAAAGACTAGAAATGTAGGAAGGGGACAGTCTGTGAAGATCTTTATTTTTCAAAGTATTCTTTACTGATATATTTTGTTTTTACATGACCTAAATTTATTCTAGTATCCCTCCCTCCTCACACTTCCCAAAGAGCTATCCCATAGAAAAAAAATAATACATTTTTGCAGGTTTATTATGCCACAAAGGTGGCCATCGATAACAAGAAAGTTACTGCATACACTGAAAATATTTATAGAACCACTTTTGTTATAGCAAAGAACTGGAAACAAAGCAAATGAACAGTGATTGAGGAATGGCTAAACAAATGGTGGCACAAGAACATAATAGAATATCACATTAATACAGAAAAATAGAAAATATTTACACAATCTGATACAGAGTGATGACGGTAGAGTCAAGAAATCAATACATAAAATTACTACACCAATGTAATGGAAAGAACAACCCCCATAAATTAATAGAAAAATGAATGCTACAAGATTATAAAAACAACAAACAAACAAACTAATCATGAACCCAAAGAAGAGTAATGAGAAGAGACCTCTCCTTACTTCTTTGCCAAGATAGGATGTTTGTGGAACATTGCATGTATTTTCAGATCGTTGCAATAAACATTTAAATTCACAAATTGAATAAAGTAAATGAAACTATACTCTTTCTAAAGCCCATTTATTTATATCACTTGATCATAACCATTATATTAGTAGAATATAAGATTCTTACAGGCTGGGGTTGTTTCATTTCTGTCACTGTATCCCCTAAGCTTGACAGTGCCTAGGACATAGTATGTATTTAATAAATACTTGTATTGGCAGAGTCAAGATGTCAGGTTAGGGGCAGCTATCCAACTTAACTAGCCCCACATTCCCCTCTAAATAACTTTAAAATAATACCTCAAACCAAATTTTGGAGGATAACAAAAATAAAAAGATCAAGGTGAGACATTTTTTAAGCCTAAAAAAACTTAAGAAGTCAGCAGGAAAAGTCTGTGCTACCAGAGTGGAGGCCTACCTGGAGCCCACATATGCCACAGTGGCCACAGTGGCCAGAGCAACAGTACCTTTGAGAGTTCTCAGCCCAGAGACACTAAGGAGAGTTGGACAACTAGTCAGAAAGAGATTATAGGGGACTCTTTGCTGGCACTGGGCACACCTGGGTTATAGTTCCAGGATGGAGAGGAATCCTGGTGGTTGTTCATAGGGGAGCAAGGTCTTTGGACACAGTTCCAAAGTGCTTACAGCTGTGGGGGACCAGGGGCTCTTCTTGGGAGGAGGTACAGGCCAAGAGAGCAACGACCACACCTCTCCCAGGATCACACTACTTAGGGAACACCAAAAACACAGACTCCCAGAACTAACTCTAAAAACTGCAGCACAAAAAAGGCCCAAAGCTTTAGACAATGCCTCCCACTCTCTAGGTGAGCAGAGTGTAACATAAACATACAATTCAAAGTCAAGAAAGATATTAGAAAAATAAACAAACAACAACAACAAAATAATTTGACCATAAAAAAATTACTATGGTGGCAGGAAAAACCAAGACATAAATTTAGAATGAGAAAATAATGTGAAAACAGCTACAAAAAAGCCTAAAAGAAAATTGCTAATTGCATCCAAATTCAACAAGAATTCTTGGAAAAGTTAAAGAAAGAAATGAGTAGTAGTGGAAAAAGGTGGGAAAAGAAATGAGAGTGATGCAAAAAAATTATGAAAAGAGAAATAACAGCTTGGTAAAAGGGACACAAAAAATACTAAAGAAAATGATACCTTAAAAAGTAGAACGGTCCAAATGGGAAAGGAAACATACAAATTCACTAAAGCTAAGAACTCCTTAAAAAATAAATTTGGCCAAATGGGAAAAGACATACAATATTTGACTAAAGAAAATAATTCCTTAAAAATCAGAATTGGGGGCAGCTAGGTGGTACCGTGAATAGAGCACCAGCCCTGAAGTCAGGAGGACCTGAGTTCAAATCCAACGTCACACACTTAACACAAAACTAACCATGTGACCTTGGGCAAGTCCCTTAACCCCAATTGTCCTATCTCCCACCCTCCAAAAAGAAAAAAAATTAGAATTGGACAATGATCTAAAATAACTCTGAAGGTAGAAAAATACTATCCATCCCCAGAGAAAGAACTAATAATATCTGAATACAGATTGAGGTCTACTTTTTTACTTTATTTTTCTTGAGGACTTTTTTTTTTGGTTTGTTTTCTTTCACAACATGATTATTATAGAAATGTTTTGTATGATGACACATGCCTAACCTATATTGAATTGCTTGCCTTCTCAATGGGTGGAGAGGGAGAAGGGGAAAGAATTGGGAACTCAAAGTTTAAAAACAAATGTTAAAAATTGTTTTTACATATAACTGGAGGACAATAACATACTAAATAATTTTTTAAATATAATTGGGAAATATTTAACAAAATAATTAATTAAAAATTAGAATTGGGCAAGTGAAAGCTGATGACTCCATGAGACATTGAGAAAAAATAAAACAAAGTCAAAAGAATGAAAAATAGAATAAAATGTGAACTATCTTATAGGAAAAACAACTGACCTGGAAAATAGATTCAGGAGAGATCATTGAAAAATTATTGGACTATGTGAAAGCCATGATCCACAAAAGAGCCTAGACATCATCTTTCAAGCAATTATCAAGGAAAACCACTTTCATATCTTAGACCCAGCAGGAAAAATAGAAATGGAATGTAAATAGTTTAGCTTTCTTGTGTCCCTTCTTGATCTCTTTCATGTTTACCTTTTTGTGTTTCTCCTAAATTTTCCATTTGAATATCAAATTTTCTATTCAGCTCTGGTCTTTTCCTTAGGAATGCTTGGAAGTCCTCCATTTCATTGACTACCCATTTCCCCCCAGAACAATTATTACTATTTTTGGTTGTAATCCTACCTCCTTCACTTTCCAAAATATCATATTCCAAGTTTTCTACTCCTTTAATATGGAAGCCATTAAATCTTGTGTGATTCTTACTAGGATTCCACACGATTTGAATTGTTTCTTTCTGGCTGCTTGAAGTATTTTCTCTTAGACTTTGGAGCTTTGGAATAAGAGAAAGAGATGAGGATGACAAAAGAGAGGATGAAATAAGGCAAGCAGTGATTACAAGCAAAATAGTTTTGAGAGAGAGAAGAAAATAGGATGAAGGGAAACATACAGTTAGTAATTATAACTGTGAATATGAGTGACATCAGCTCACCCATAAAATGAAACTGGATAGCAGAATGGATTGAAAACCAAAATCCAATATGTTACTTATAAGAGACAGATTTGAAACAGATAGACACACACAGAGTTAAAATAGAGGGCTGCAGCAGAATCTAATATGCTTCAGTTAAAGTAGAAAAAAAGGCAGGGGTAGTAATCATGATCACAGACAAAGCAAAAGCAAAAATAGACCTAAGTAAAAGAGATAATCAGGGAAACTCCATTATGCTAGAAGGATCAAAAAAAATTGCAGTAAGTTTCCTTGATAAAGGCCTCATTTCTCAAATATATACTGAGTATAAAACAGAGTCAAATTTGTAAAAACAAAAAACAAATCCATTCCTCAATTGATAAATGATTACATGACATAGACAGTTTTCAGAAGAAGAAATCAAAGCTCTCTATAGTCATATGAAAAAATGCCCTAAATCACAATTGATTAGAGAAATGAAAATTAAAACAACTCTGAGTTACTACTACACACCTATCAGAAATTATGAATGCTGGAGAGGATGATGGAAAAATAGGTATACTAATGAACTGCCGTCAGAATAGTAAAGTGATCTAATTATTCTGGAGAACAACTTGGAACTATATTTGCAGGGCTATAAAATTGTGCATACCCTTTGGCCCAGCAATACCACTACTAGGTGCATACCCCAAAGAGATCAAAGGAAAAGGAAAAGAATCTATATGTACAAAAATATCTATAGCATCTCTTTTTTGTAGTGTCAAAAACCTGGAAATAGAGGATATGTTCATCAACTGGGAAATGGCTGAACAAGCTGTGGCATATGATTGTGATGGAATACTATTGTGCTTTGGGAAAAAACGAGGGAAGTAATTTCAGAAAAGAATGTCAAGAACTGTATGAATGGGAGTAAAGTGAGGTAAAAAGAACTGGGAGATCCTTGGGTGTGGTAGAAGCAATGTTGTAATGATGATTGACTGTTAAAGACATGGCTACTCTGATCAGAACAACGATCCAACATAATTTTAAAGGACTTAATGGTGAAAAAGGAGAAAAATGATGAATTCTGAGTGCAAATTGAGGTATAATTCTTTAACTTTCCTTATTTTCTTACTTTTTCAAAATATGGCTAATATCAAAATATGTTTTGCATAATTTCAAATGTATAATTGACATCATATGGCTTGTCTTCTCAATGGATGTGGAAGGGAATGGGAGGGAGGAAGATAATTTGAAACTCAAAACTTAAAAATAAAGTAATGCTTAAAATAAATTTGAAAATGTTTAAAAAAAAACTTGTATTCAAGTTTAATTCATGAAAAAAGATGTTTTCTACTCATCAGTTTCCTTAGTACTCCCTTTACTTCATTGTTCCTTAAACTGTAGATCACGGGGTTGAACATGGGGATCATTACACTGTAGAAAACAGAAATCACTTTATTCTCATCCATTGAGTAGCTAGACTTAGGCATCACATAAATTAAAGTAAGAGTCCCATAGAACAGAGTGACTGCTGTGAGGTGGGAGGTGCAAGTTGAGAAAGCTTTGGATCTCCCTTCAGTAGAGTTTCTCTTCAGGACAGAGAAAAGGATGTATACATAAGAAATTATGATAATTAACACTGTGATCATAATTACTGACACAGCAGAGGCAGTGTAGCAGCAAGCACCCCAAGCGTACTCAGGGTGGCTGCCCATACAGGTTCTTGGATCTGCTTTGTTAAAAGAAAGCAACTCAAAATGGGTTAACAAGCTTACTTTAATCAGTCAGACATATGTCGTTTACCTTGTTCAGGAGAAAAGGTCAGCACCCCGAACTTCAAAGTATACAGGCAGAATTATCAAGACAGAAACAGATCAAGTAGACAGATTTCCAAACTGTCCAACCATTACATCCATACCCAGTCAACATCTGGGTTTCCACATCTGGGTTTTTCAAAGCCGGGGGGGCCCTGGACAACGGCTTCCCAGAATACAGATCAAATCACAGAACACTTCTCAAAGTGAGCCCCCAAAACAAAGCTACACATCAGGGCTTATATAGTCTTCTCCTGGCTCAGACAATGTAACAACCTCATTGACTCACTGGCCAATCAAGAAGTATCTACTGAAAAACAAGCCTCCCACCCCAGGCTTCAGGTGCACTTTAGCCTAGGGGCAGGGAAGATCTTCCAAATTTGCATTCCCATTACAGGCAGGAGGAAGAATTTCATCAAGATTATCTTGGGAGTAGGAAAGCTTCACAAGTGGGGAATAATCACAAAAAAAGTGATTGATCTTATTGGGTCCACAGAAGGACCTATTCAATAAACAACCAGTGAAGATCCAAGCATTCACAACCACCCAGGTAGGATGTGATGAGTAATAGAGTGCAGACACTAGTAGACATGTTGGTGGAGTAGAGTAGGGGGTTACAGATGGCCATGTACCGATCATAGGCCATTACAGCCAGCAGGAACCACTCAGCTGTCCCAAAGATGGCTCCACAACACATTTAGGCCAGACACCCTCACAGAGGGATTATGGTTATGTGCTCAAGATAGTTCATGAGCATGAGAGGTGTGACAGATGAGGAAATTTCAATATCCACAAAAGCCAAGTGACTGAGAAAAAGGTACATTGGAGTGTGAAGTTGGGAGCTATTTCTGATCAATATGATTATGCTGAAGTTACCGATTAATGTGACTACAAAATATTACAAAGAGGATGACATGAAGGGTTGGATCATCTGTTAATCCCAAAATAATGAATTCTGTTACAGCAGTACAGTTATTGCCAGACATCTGTCTTGGAAAGAGAACCTATTAGACAGAAGAAAAGGAGATTAAACTAGAATACAAGATTAAGATTTGTATATGTTTATTGATATATTCAGGAAACATTCACTGACCACTTCTTACATGCCCATCATATGATTTTACTCCAATACTTTGTTCCTAGGCACCATGGCAGGTTGCCAATAAGCAAAGTAGAGATAAAGAAACTTATTGCCCACCCCCCTAATTTTTCTCCATGGACCAACAGTCCTGTATGATTTGCCAATTTCACATGGTACCAGTGTAAAAAAGAATCTAAGAGTGAAGAGGATAGTTGAATTCCAACCATAGAAATTATATGCAGAGACTTAGTTATAAATCAAATATATGCAGAGACTATAGTCAAATGTGTAAATGCTGGTAGGCCAACTAACCACCATTGTTAATTCCTTCCAAAGAAACAGAAAATGATTTGCGATACCCAACTTCTCAAAGAACTACCTTCAACTGAAGATGTTATCTACCTCATGCTAATTGAGTATAAGGAAAGGTTCTGGTTTCCAAGATGACCCTTGTGCTTTAAAATCACAAAAGAGAAGGAATAGGAAATCTGGATTCTAAGTCTTACTGTATTTTGCTCTTAGAATTTGGCATTGATGAAAAGGGATATCATTAGGCTAGATATTGCTAGCCTGAAGGACTATGGGAAATTTCTGATGGGAAACTATGTTGTTTCTAGGACCCCCAAAAATGGGAAGCACTTGTTCAACCTTTGTAACCATATCTTATTTACATGTTGCTTCTTTCCATTGGAGAATAAGTGAGTAAATTTGTAAAGGAAAGTAGTGGCAATATATTGTGCTGTAAGAAGTGATGATTATGACTGCTTTGGATAATATGGAAACACTTCTATTAACTGAGGTAGGGTGAACTCAGTAGAACTAGAACAATTTATGTAATAATCACAATAATCATGAGAGGGGAAACTACTTTGAAAGATCTCAGAACTTGGATCAAAGTAGTGACAAATCGCATCTTTCGAAAACTGGTGAAGAAATATTATCTACCCCTTCTTGGCAGAAAGGGGATGGACCAAAGGTACAGAACGAGATATGCATTTCCAGACATGGTCAATCTGTTGATGTGTGCTACTTGACCTAACATAGCTCTTACAAGGGAGGGTTTCCACTGTGAGTCAGGAGAGGTAGCTAAGTGGGTAATGATAGGCATGAGTGGAGGGAAGGAACAATAACAAGACATTTTCAAAATGTACAAAAGAAAAAGAGAAGTACAATTTTACATGTGTGTGTTTGTGTGTGTATCTATATATCCCAAATTTTTAAAGTTATTTCCTACCTGACGTCATGGTCTTCTTCAAGAATGAAGGACAAACAACAACCTTGAATAATAAATAGGAGCTGTCCACTTTTCTTTTCTTTTCTTTTCTCTTCTTCTTACCTCCTTCCCTCCCTCCCTTCCTTTCTTTTTTCTCTTTCTTTGTTCCTTCCTTCATTTCTTTGTTCCTTCCTTCATTTCTTTGTTCCTTCCTTCCTTCCTTCCTTCCTTCCTTCCTTCCTTCCTTCCTTCCTTCCTTCCTTCCTTTCTTTCTTTCTTTCTTTCTTTCTTTCTTTCTTTCTTTCTTTCTTTCTT
>NW_027185698.1:52089131-52114723 GCF_028583685.1 Petaurus breviceps papuanus
CTTTCTTTCTTTCTTTCTTTCTTTCTTTCTTTCTTTCTTTCTTTCTTCTTTCTGATTTGTATCTGGCCACTGGACCCAGATGGTCTTGTGACTGCAAAGCCCTTGCTCACTTGAACCCAATTCACTTGCATGTCATGGCTTCACCTCCCTGATATGGAACTATTTGAGAATGAAGAACAAACAAATGACAACAATGAGAACATCCTATATTTCTTTTAAATAGCAAACTATCTAGAAATGTTTTCATTTGCTGGTGCTAGATAAGCTCCAAATAAAAGAAATTATCTTAAATGTTACATTTTCCCTGAAATGTTCTTATTACTCCCAACCCTAAGTTCATTTTTCTTCTCTTCTAAATTGACTAAGAAAGTATATAAAATATTGAAATGTTGTTCAGGTCAGAGAAGAATGTGACTGTAACTACTCATTTATAGGTCTATTGTGATCACAAGGAAAAAAAGATTCATTAAACAAAAATTTGTTGAGTGCTGAGGGAATTTTTCAACACTGCCTACTTCACCCTTCCTTCTCAAGATAGGTCTTTGCATCCAACTTTTCTGACAAAAGAAGGGTGGTTTCTGTGGGCTCCCTTTCCCTCCCCTTCTACAATTCAAAATTCTTCAATATCATCACTTATTGTCTGTGCAACAATCTCTGAAAAAGAGAGAGTTCTTCTTTTCCCCAGATCAATCCCTCTACCTGTTCCATTGATCCCATCCCTCTTATATCAAACACTAAACTTTCTGGATTGAAAAACTCCCTTTTGCTTAAAACAAAAGCTTTATGGGTGGGGTGGAGCCAAGATGATGGAGTAAAAGCAAGAACTTGCTTGAGCTCCTGCTCCAACCACCTCCAATATCTGTAAAAAAAACGACTCTAAACAAATTTTAGAGCTACATAACCCACAAAGTGACAGAGAGAAACAAATTTCCTGCTGAAGGCAGCCTGAAAGGCCTACAGGAAGGGTCTATCACATCTGGCTGGGAGCTGAGTGCAGTCCTGCATGAGCTGTGCTGTCCCAGACTCATGGCACAGACCAGCTGGAGCTGGTGAGTGAATCACTGGTAGCTATGGTGGTATCCAGACTTCTCAACCCATAAATTGCAAAGAGAATGTAAAAGGTCATAGGGAACTCTGTTGGAACTGGATGAGAGAAGAGCATGGTCTGACCCCTGCCCCCAGGGCAGCAAAGGTGGTGGCTGCTGCAGCTACTACTGTTTGGCTCCTTCTGAAGCTCCTGGCCTACAGATTGTAGGGGTACCAAGTGACCGTTCAGAGTGTAATTGCTCTTGCTTTGACCTGCTTGGATCTGGGTCACAGTCTTGGGTGACTGTCCTAGGGTGGAGAGTGCTAGTGTGGCAGAGGGTGTGGCAGCTGTAGAGAGGGCATCCCCCTCATAGCTCTGACAACAGCTGTGCGAAACCCCAGAAATTTGGGACACAGCTCTTTCCACTCTGGAAGCAGAGTTCCACCATGGAAAACAGTTCAAAAGTCAAGCAATTGGCTGGCAAGATGAACAAACAGAGAAAGCGCAATCAGACCATAGAATCTTTTGGGGGGACAAAGAGGAACAAAACATGGAACAAGGAGAAGTCAACAAAGTCAAAATTCTTGCATCAAAAGCCTTCAAGAAAAATATAAATTGGTCACAGGCCATGGAGGAACTCAAGAAGGATTTAAAAAATCAAGTAAGAGAAATGGAGGGAAAATTGGAAAGAGAAATTAGAATGATGCAAGAAAATCATGAAAAGTGAGTCAACAGCCTGCTAAAGGAGACCCCCAAAAATTGAAGAAAATAGCATCTTTAAAAATAGACTAACTTAAGTGAAAAAAAAAAAGACCCAAAAAACCAATGAGGAGAAGAATGCCTTAAAAAGCTAAATTGGCCAGATGGAAAAGGAATTTCAAAAACTCAATGAAGAGAATAATTCTCTCAAAATTACATTGGAGTAAACGGAAGCTAATGACTTTATGAGAAATCAAGATAACATAAAACAAATCCAAACACATGAAAAAATAGAAGGCAGTGTGAAATATCACATTGGAAAAGCCATGGACCTGGAAAAATAGATCCCAGGAAGATAATTTTAAAATGATTGGACTACCTGAAAGCCATGATTAAAAAAAGAGCCTAGACATCATCCTTCAAGAAATTCTCAAGGAAAATTGCCCTGATATTCTAGAACCAGAGGGCAAATTGAAATTGAGAGAATTCACTGATTGCCTCTTGAAAAAGACCCCAAAAAGAAAACTTCTAGGAATATTATAGCCAAATTCCTGAGTTCCCAGGTCAAGGAGAAAATATTACAAGCTGTCAGGAAGAAACAATTTGAGCACTGTGGAAACACAATCAGGATAACACAAGATCTATCAGCTTCTACATTAAGGAATCGAAGGGCTTGGAATATGATATTCCAGAGGTCAAAAGAGCTGGGATTAAAACCAAGACTCACCTACCCAGCAAAACTGAGTATAATACTTCAAAGGAAAATATGGTCATTCAATGAAATAAAGGACTTTCAAGCATTCTTGATGAAAAAAAGCAGAGCTGAAGAGAAAACTTGACTTTCAAATACAAGAAGTAAGAGGAGCATGAGAAGGTAAACAGGAAAAAGAACTCATAAAGAACTTATGATAATCAAACTATTTATATTCCTACATGGAAAAACAATAATTGTAACTCATGAGACTTTTCTCAGTATGAGGATAGTTGAAGGGAATATAAATTTATATATATATATATATATGTATACTTACATATATATGTATATATAGGAGGGTGTATATCTGCATAAATATATATATATATATGTATGTGTGTGCATGTGTGTACATGTATACATAGACAGGGGGCACCAGATCAGTTGAATATGAAGGGATTGTATATAAAAATTAAGAGGTGAGAGAGAAGAATATATTGTGAGGGAGAAAAGGAGAGATAGAATAGGGTAAGTTATCTCATATAAAAGAGGCAAGAGAAAACTGTTACAATGGAGGGGGAGAGCAGGAAGGTGAAAGGGAATGGGTCAACCTTACTCTCATAGGATTTGGCTTAAAGATGGAATAACATACACACTCAATTGGGTATCTTACCCTACAGGAAAGTAGGGGAGAAGGGGATAAGAAGGGGGATGATAGAAGTGAGGGCAGATTGGGGGAAAGCATAGTTAGAAACACACTTCTGAAAAGGGACAGGGTCAAAGTAGAAAACAGAATAAGTGGGGGGCAGGTAGGATAGAGGGAAATATAGTCTTTCACAATATAACTACTATGGAAATGTCTTGTATAACTACACATGTACAACCTATATTGAATTGCTTTTCTTCCTAGTGGAGGTGTGTGAGGAGGGAAGAAAGGAAAGAATATCAAACTCAAAGTTTTAAAAACAAACGTTAAAAAATTATTTTTTGCATGCAACTGGGAATTAAGATATACAGGCACAGGGGTATAGATATCCATCTTGCCCTACAAGAAAGTTAGTGGGGTGGTGGGGGAGGATATAAGAGAGAACAGATTGGAAGAAGGGATATTCAGTTGGCTCACTATCTTGGGGTAGAAGTTAGGGGAGATACAGGGAGAAAATTGGTAACTCAAAATCTTGTGGAAATGAATGTTGAAAACTAAAAATAAATAAATAAATGCAATTTAAAGAAAAAACTCTTTTGTTCTTTAATCTTTTTATCTATGGGAATTTTTCTTTCTTTCTACAAATGGGCTGAGATCTGTCCAGTTCTTTAAAACATTAGATGTAACCCTGACATCCTTTCAAGTTATCATACTTGAAATATATACATATATTTTACAATTTGATAAATACATACATATATCTCTTCCCTTTCCCAATCACCTCTCAGGAAAAAAATTACCCTTGTTGAGTTCACTTATTCTCTTTCTATTCATTTATTAACCCATTCTAATCTAGCTTCTGACTCCATCACTCCACTTAAACCATTCTCTACAATATATATCTCAAATCTCCTCTTATGTTCACTCACAAGCCACATCCCTCACTCAGGTTTGATCCTCTCACTTCTCCCTTGGACTATGGCAAAAAGTCTCTAAATTAAAAGTCCAATCTCTATGTCCTCTAAACCATCCTCTAAAAATATGTAACTCCAGAAATGGAAGCTTTCTGCGGCCAGCGAACAGAGGGTAGCCATGGCAGCTATGGCGCTGTTATCGTTGCTGGAGCAGAAAACAGGCCCCATCTTGGTACGGGGAGTGGACTGGACTCCATCCAGTGTTTATGCCGCAGACAATACAAGGAATAGGTTGTCTACCGTCCAGGAACAGGCCAAGGGCTGCAGGACACTCCCTGAAAACTGACACATTTGGTGCCATTTCTGAGCCTCCTAACAGACCACCTCACCACCTACTGCTCCTCAGCATTGTAAATGCCTTCTTTGAGATATGGTTTCTCAAGGAATAGTTGATCTGTCTGGGTTGCTCTCTCCCTGAATAACATTTCTTGTCACCTCTCTACAGTTAGTTCAGGACTGTCTCCCCTCAGGTCATAGCTGCCACTGTTAGATATGCATCCAAGAAGACTGGAGGTATCTCAAAAAACCTTGGCGGAAAGTCACCAGGCAAACACTATGGTATCAAGAAATTGGAAGGTCAGTATGCTCATGCTGGCAACATCATTGGGACTCAGCACCAGTTCCGGTGGCATCCAGGAGCTCATGTGGGACTGGGTAAGAACAAGTGTCTATGTGCCCTGGAAGAGGGCACTGTCCGCTACACAAAGGAGGTATATGTGCCCAATCCCAGCAGTCCTGAAGGTGTAGACTTGGTCACCCAGCTACCCAAGGGTGCTGTGCTCTACAAGACTTTTGTCCACGTTGTCCCTGCCAAGCCTGTGGGCACCTTCAAATTGGTGGCTATGCTCTGAGTCTCCTGGCCAGAATATATAGCTCTCCTCCAAATATTTGACTTTATATGGCACTATAAGGGATCAGAAATATGAAGGCTGTAGTCAGGAATGAGAGAGACACACACACACACACACTCACAGAGAGCAATAGAGACAGAGGTGGAGAGAGATATGCATTAAATTCCTATGTAAAAATGATATTTATATAAAATATGGCATAGAAAGAGAAATAGCCAAGCCTCCCTGAACTTAGCTATAAATCAAAAATCACACCTACGTGTTTTTACAGTCAAACCAAGAACAGCAGAGGTACCTATTGAAGAAGATGATAACTTTAGACGCCAAGGAATTTTCTTTGCATGACAGTGCCCTATTTATGTTGGGTTTTGTAGCATCTGGGACATAACCCCTTGAGCACCTTGACACCAAATGTAGCCTACATCATTAAAATGTCATTTGAAATCCACTGGGATAGAGAAAATAACTAACAGATAAGTTGTCTGAGAAGTTTTCTAAATTCTCAGGGGTCTTCATTTATTTTTTTCTTTGTGTTTATCCAGGATTTTTAAAAAGTAAAAAAATAAGGTTGGATTGCAACATTGCCAAACTAGTATAATCTGCCATGTAAGCTCTCAACAATTGTTCTGTGATCAAAATGTGTCAATTGTAGCTGTGACAGTGTTGACGAGGTATCAAAATTGGTCCTCATCACCTTACCAGATTGATTTTGGTCAGGTTGTAACTAATATTGATTATACTTACATACAACTGAGGCTGAAAGGCATTTATGAAATTCACCTTAGTAGATACTATAGATTCTAGAACAAAGGCACTATTCAAAGTAAGGAAAATTATACATGTGTTAAGGCAGTATGAACAATCTTTTCAAGGCTCCTGATAAATTTTTCCTGGAATATAACATTTATCATATATGACATGGAGATTTTCCAAAGGACAGCTGACACATGCTGAGTTAGCTGAGGGTTAGAATATAATGATCATAGACTCCCTGGTCACTAAAGGGAACATGAGGTTCTCTAGCCTGGTAAGGTGATTTGGCTCTGTCCCCTCTGCTTTTGAAACAGAAAAACGTCTAAGGACTTCATTATAAAGACCTGCAGGTGTATTAGTCTATCATGTCACAGAACATGGCAGGATGAATTGGAGCTTGGGTATTCAACCACTTTACACCTCACATTTTTATTTGTATTTTGCTTTCAAGATATTAAATAAAATTTCATTTGAATGAATTTTTTAGAGAAAGGGTCAAATTATGGGAAAAATCAAGATGAAGGATCCAGTAAGTGGGCTCTCTAGCACCAGGCAAATTATGAGTTATAGAAATATCCAAACCCACAAACAGGAAACCAGGAAGACACAAGGAAAATATAAAGGTTTGGAAGGTCTACAAGATGAGAGTACCATCTGCAAATTTTTAGAGAAAAAAAAAGGTAGATTCTCAGGAGTACAATTTTTTAGGCCCTTTTACACATTTTCATTTGAGTGATGTAGTGCATCTAAAGTTTATATCACCACCTAGTGGCTGGCTTAGATATACTATCCAAAGGTGCTGCTTCAGGGTTATTTGAAACCATTGTTTGAACCAGGGGATTATATCACAAGTCCTTGGACTCTTCCATTTCTTACTCTTAAACCATATTTCCCAACATATTTTTCACCCTTCTCATCTATGATCACTTTTACAGGGAAATAACCTATCTTTAAATTAAATGGTCTTTGTAAATTATTTGTAATATTTCCTTATTGCCTCATTCTTTGTAAAAGGTGTTTTTCTTTAAATTTTTATTTTCTGTTTCTTAATTTCATGTAAACAAAATTTTTCAAATTTTATTTCATTTATGTTAAATTTTGATTTCTAAACTGTCTCCCTTCTCACCTCATACTAGAGGAGGCCACCATTTGACATGTGTGTCCGTAAAACCATATTATGTATATTTTATTTAATCTGGAGGTAGACATCATCTTCTTTTATAAGTCCTTTGTAGTTGATTTGAGTATTTATAAAAGGATAACACTTCTCACTTATTCTTCAAATAATATTGTTGTTACTGTATAAAATGCTTTTTCACTATTCATTATTTTATATGTTTTTCCATATTTTTTCTAACTCCCAAATCAAAGGGCATCCCCTCAAATTTCAGTTCTTTACCACCACAAAGAGAACTGCTACAAATATTTTAGAACATATAGATTCTATATTTAGAAAAGAAAAATTCTTTTCCTTTTTCCTGATCACCTTGGGAAATAGACCTAATAGTGGTATTGAGTGAGTAAAAGAGTATAAAAGTTTTATAATTCTTTGGACACAATTCCAAATGGCTCCCTAAAATGTTGGCATCAGTTCCCAGTTCCATCAACATTGATTGTTTTCATGACCCAATTTCTCTACATCACCTCAAACATTTGTGGTTTCCCACTTCTATCATTTTAACCAATATGGCAGATATAAGATGACATCTCAAAGTTGTTTTAATTTGCATTTCTCTAATCAATAATGGTTAGAGAATTTTTATATGATAACATAGTTTTGATTTCTGCATCAAAAATGACCCTTTGACCATTTATCAATCAGGGAATAACTTTTATTCTTATATATTTAATTAAGTTTTTTACATATGAGAACTTTGTCTATAAAAATGTTTTCCCAGTTTTCTGCTTTCCTTCTAATCTTGCCTACTTTGGTTTTACTTGAAAAAAAACTCCTTTTAATTTAATATAAATGATATTATTCATTTTATATCTCACAATACTCTCTCTTATATATCTAGGTTGCATATCCAATTTAATCTTACTTTGGTAAATGGGGTAAGATATTGGATTATGCCTAATTTCTACCAGACTGTTTTCCAAGTTTCCCAACAATTTTGACCAAATAGTGAATTCTTATCCTTTAAGCTTAAATCTTTACATTTTTCAAACATAAAGTTACTGTAATTATTTATTACTGTTTTATGTGTCTACTCCATTCCACTGATCCACCTTTCTATTTCTTTATTTTTGGAGGGGGGAAGGCAAGACAATTGGGGATAAGTGAGTTGCCCAAAGTCACACAGCTAGTAAGTATGTCAAGTGTCTGAGGTCAAATTTGGACTCAGGTCCTCCTGACTCCAGGGTTCTTGCTCTATTCACTGCACCTAGCTGCCCCACACATTTATATTTCTTAAGCAGTACCGGAAAGCTTTGATAATTACTGATTTATAATGTAGTTTAAGATCAGGTGCTAATAAGTCTCTTTCCTCTACATTTTTTCATGAATTCCTTTGATATTCTTGATCTTTTGTTCTTCACATGAATTTTGTTGTTGTTTCTAGCTAAATAAAATATTTTTTGGTAATTTATTGGGATGACATTGAATAAGTACATTAGTTTAGTTAAAAATGCCATCTTATGTTATTGGTTCTGCCCACCCATGAAAAGCTAATATTTCTCCAAAAATTTAAATTTGATTTTATTTGTGTAAAAAGTTTTCTTCTTATATTCATAAACAAACATTTTTTAAAATGTTAAATTCCATATTTTCTCCCTCCATCTCTCCCCTGTCCCCTCAGTGAGAAAGCAAGCAATTTTACATAGATTATAAATTTGCAGTCATACAAAATATTTCCATATTAGTCATGTTGCAAAAGAAAATACAGACCAAAAATATTATAAAGAAACTGAAAAACATATAATTACTACAGAAACATAGAAAACATTTACATAATCTGATACAGTGTTATAATAGCAGAGTCAAAAAATTAGTAGATGTAATGGAAAGAACAATCCCCATAAATTCATAGAAAATGAATGCTACAAGATTATAAAACAATCATGAGCCCAAAGACAAGCAATGAGAAGACACCTCTCCCTTCTCCTTTGCAGAAATAGGAGGTCCATATTTATGGAATATTGCATTTATTTTCAGATCTTTGCAATTAACTTTTAAATTCACAAATTTAATGCAGTAAATGAAAATATACTTTTTTCTAAAGCCCATTTATTCATATTGCTTGATCATAACCATTATATCAATAAAATATTAGATATTTACAGACTAGAACTGTTTCATTTTTGTCACTGTATGCCCTGAGTCTAAAAAGGAGCCTAGGACATAGTATGTCCTTAATAAATACTTATTCTTTTGAGTTAAATTCATGAAAAAATGTGTTTCCTATTCATGAGTTTCCTCAGGGCCCCTTTTACTTCATTGTTCCTTAGACTGTAGATCAGGGGGTTCAACATAGGAATAATTACAATGTAGAAAACAGACACTACTTTGTTCTCATCCATTGTGTAGCTGGAGTTAGGCATCATATAAATGAATGTAGTGGTTCCATAGAAAAGAGTGACTGCTGTGAGGTGGGAGGTGCAAGTTGAGAAAGCTTTGGATCTCCCCTCAGTAGAGTTTATCTTCAAGACAGAGAAGAGAATGTACACATAAGAGATTAGAATAATTAGCACTGTGATTACAATCACTAACCCAGTAGAGGCAGCAGGAAGAATTTCAGCAAGATCATCTTGGGAGTAGGAAACCTTCAAAAGTGGTGAGTAATCACAAAAAAAGTGATTGATCTTATTGGATCCACAGAAGGACCTATTCAATAAGCAACCAGCAGCAATCCAAGAATTTACACAACCACTTAGGTAGGATGTAATGAGTAATAATGTACAGACTCTAGTAGACATGTTGGTGGAGTAGACTAAGGGGCTACAGATGGCCACATACCTATCATAAGCCATCACAGCCAGCAAAAAGCACTCAGCTGTCCCAAAAGTAGCTCCACAACACAGTTGGGCCACACAGCCTTCCAGCGGGATTGTGATTTTGTCCACAAGGAAGTTCTTGAGCATAATAGGTGTGACAGATGAGGAATATACAGTGTCCACAAAAGCCAAGTGGCTGAGGAAAAGGTACATTGGAGTGTGAAACTGGGGGCTATTTTTGATCAATATGATTATGCTAAGGTTACCAACTAAGGTAACAGCATAGACACCTAGGAATATCACAAAAAGGATGACACAAAGGGTTGGATCATCTGTTAACCCCAAAATAATGAATTCGGTCACAGCAGTGCAGTTATTGCCAGACATCTGTCTTAGAAAGAGAGCCTATTAGGCAGAAAAGAAGGAGATTTAAATAGAATACAAAATTAAGATTTGGATATGTCTATTGATGTATTCCATAAACATTTACTGACCACCTCCTATATGCCCATCTTATTCCCTCATTCTCATGCTTTGTTGGTATGTACTATGGCAGGGTCCTTATAAGCAAAGCAGAGAAAAATAAATTTGCCTCCTCCCCATTTTTCCCAGTGGACTAACAGTAATACATGATTTTCCAATTTTGCCATTGTGACAATTTTTAAAAGCCTATAAGACTGAAGAGGATAGTTTGCTCCCAGCATAAGAACCTTTCTTAAATGTATTCAGAGATTATATCTAAATGTATAAATGCTGATCTGTCAACTAACACACATTTTTAATTCCTTCCAAAGAAACAGAGTTTGATTTGTTATG
The DNA here is from genome assembly GCF_028583685.1 of Petaurus breviceps papuanus. Lineage (NCBI taxonomy): Eukaryota > Metazoa > Chordata > Mammalia > Diprotodontia > Petauridae > Petaurus > Petaurus breviceps. The sequence goes on from NW_027185698.1 coordinate 52,099,525, forward strand.
CCTGGCTTCTCAAAGGGCCCCTTTCCACAACTGAAAGTGGTATCTACCTCATGTTAATTGACTATGAAGAAAGCCCAGGTTTCCAAGATGACCCTTGGGCTCTAAAATCACAAAAGAGGAGGAATGGGGAATCTGGATTCTGTCTTATTGTATTTATCTCCTAGAACTTGGTATTACTGAAAAGGGCTATCATTAAGTGAGATATTGCTATCCTTAAGGACTATGGGAAATTTCCCATGGGAACCTCTTCTGCTTTTAGGTAAACAATGGAAAGCACTTGTTCACCCTTCTATAACCATATCCTGTTTTATGTATTGCTTCATTCAACTGCAGAACAGCTGAGCAAACTGTGGTATAGGAAAACAGTGGGAATTTATTGTGCCACAAGAAATGATGAATATGACTACTTTGGAGAAATATGGAAACATTCCTATTAACTAATGCTGAGTGACTCAATAGAATTAAAAGAATAATTTATGTTATGACCACAGTAATCATGAAAGGGGAAACAACTTTGAAAGACTTCAGAACTAAGACCAAAATAGTGACAAATCATGCCTTCAAAAGACTGATGAGGAAATATTAACTACCACTTCTTGGCAGAGAGGTGATGGACTAGACTAGATGCATAGGTTCCCAAAGTGGATGATTGTGGTCCCTGGAGGGTTCTGGAATGGGGAGAGAGGTAGTAGCCTCAGGAGCAATTGGGGGTCATTGAATAAAAATAAGGCTTAACCTAACCTAATCCCAGTGAAGGCTCTGAGTAATTTTTTTAAAGGGGGTGGTAGGCCAAATAAGTTTGGGAACCTCTGATTGAGACATGCATCCTCAGACATGATGTTCCTGGGCTATGCATATCTCTTACAAAGAAGGAGTTACACTGTTAGAGGTAGTTAAATGGGTAGTGATAAACTAGGAGAAAGGGAAAGGGCAACAGCATAACATTTTCAAAATGCCAAAAAAAAAGGGAAGCACAACTTTACTTGTATATGTGTTTTATTTCTTTTAAAGATGAAACTTGAAATGCCTTCATTTTTTGATGCTTGGTTAAGTTCCAAATAAACTATATTAAATATTATTTTTAAAGCAATAACGGTTAAGTAACTTGCTCAAGGTTACATGGCCAGTTATTTCTGGGTGTGGTGCTGAGTATCTGAGCCCAGATTTGATCCCCAGGTCATCCTGACACTGGAGCTGGTACTCTTACTCGCTGTGCTACCTGGCCGCCCCTAAAAATTATTTTTACTGGAATGTTTTTATTACTCCCAACTCTAAACTAATTTTTTCCATAATTTTTCTTCTCTTATAATTCCAATAAGAAAGGATATAAAATATGGAGATACTGGTCAGCTCCAAGAAGAATTAGACTATGACACTCTTTTGTAGGTCTATACTCTAAGACTCAGATAACTCTAAGACTACAAAAAGAAAGAATGCCCTAGTTAAGTAAAAAATTTTAGTGTATTGAATCAATTTTTCAACACCTCATACTTCACCCTTCCCTCTCAAGAGAAAAATTTGCATCCTACTTTTCTGACCAAAAAAAAAAAGGCTATTCCTGTGGGTTCCCTCTTCTTTTTTGTTCTACAGTTCAAAATCCCTCAGTATCATCCCCTATTGTCTTTGCATCAATCTCTGAAAAGCAGATAGTCTTTCTTTTTTTCTAGGACCAATCCCTCTCTTCCATTGATCCCATCCTCCTATTTCAACCCTAAGCTTTCCCTTTTGAAAAATAACCTTTAGTCCTTAATATTTTTATCTCTCTCAATCTTTTTCCTTCCTTTCTATAAACGGACTCAGATCTGCCCAATCCTTTAAAAACTTTCATTTGGCCCCTGAATCCTTTCAAGCTATCATACTAAATCCCTCCCTTTTCCCAATCTGCTCCGGGGGGGGGGGGGGTGGAATCTACCCTTGTTGAATCCACTTCCTCTCCTAGTCACTTGTCTACTTAATGTATTTTATTTTTTGATTTATGGAATAAAACAAGCATTTCTATAACATAGCATAATAAAAAAGATAGTTGCACATAAAACTGCAAATCTATTATGTATAATTTGCTATTCCCTCTAAATATATAGTAAAATTATCATGTAGATTTCTTTTTTTCCTTACTTTTTATCTTCTCCCCCCCCCCTTTTCCATGGTTGCCACTAGGCACAAACATATGTATAATATGTAGAATAACTCTATACATACTTCTATTTATCAGTTCTTTCTCTAGAAGCAAAAAGCATCTTCTTTCATATGTCCTTTGTAGTTAATTTTCATACTTATGATAGTCAAAATGACTTATTTGCTCAAAATTGTTCTTAAGACAATATTACTGTTATTGTATACAATGTTCTCTTGGTTTTGCTCATTTCAATCTTCATAACTTCGTGCAAGTCTATTCATGTTTTTCTAAGATCATTGAGCTCATCACTTTTTATAGCACAGTACTGTTTCATCTCAATCATATAACACAACTTGTTTGGTCATTCCCCTATTGACAGGCATCCTCACAATTTCCAGTTCTTTGCCACCGCAAAAGGGAACTGCTATAAATATTTTAGAACATATAGGTTCTTTTCCTTTTTCCCTACTCATCTTTGGAAACACATGTAGTAGTGGTATTGATGGGTCAAAGGATATAGGCAGTTTAATAACTCTTTGGGAGTAATTTGAGATTGCTCTCCAAAATACTGTGTTTCCCCGATAATAAGACACTGTCTTATTATTTTTTTTGGACAGAAAAACACCAGAGGGCTTATTTTCAGGGAAGGGCTTATTTTAATGAACATTGACAGCAATTTTAATAAACAGGTAAATGTGAACAAAAAAATGTACCTTTATTCAATAAGCAAATCACTGGGGAAGAACAGGATGACGCACTCACTGCTGCAGCTCTGATTGGATGCAGCACGGAGTGCGTTTCACCCTGGGGGGAGGGGGGGACGGGGGGAGACGGTGCATACAGAGGGTACCGTAATGTAGCGTGTAGCACAGGAGATCACCTTCACTACAGTAGCAATCGCAATAGGGCTTATTTTCGGGGGAGGGCTTATTTTAGAGGAATCTTACACAGTAAGGGGAGGGCTTATTTTCGGGATAGGTTTTATTATCGGGGAAACACGGTAGTTAATCAGTTCAGAATTCCATCAACCATGAATTAGAGTCCCAATTTTTCCACATTACCTCCAACATTTGTAACTTTCCCCTTCAATCATTTTAGCTAATCTTGAGAAGTGAAAAATGATATCTCAAGTTTGTTTTAATTTGCATTTCCCTAATGAATAATGACTTGGAACATTTTTTACATATGACCATAAATCGTTTTGATTTCTTTATCTAAAAACTGCATGTTCATCTCCTTTTACAATCTATCAATTGTGGAATGACTTGTTTTCTTATAGATTTGATGAAGTTCTTTATATATTTGAGATATGAGACCTTAATCTGAGAAACCATCTATAATTTCCCCCCCAATTTTCTGCTTTCCTTCTGATCTTGGCAATATTTGTTTTATTCATAAAAAATTTTAATTTAATGAAGTCAAAATTATCCAAAATTATCCATATTACACCTTACTATGTTCTCTCCTGTTTATCCATAAACTATTTGCCTATCCATAAGTCTTATAGGTAATATGTTCTATGTTCTTCAAATTTTCTTTAATATCTTTCTTTATATCTAGGTCATGCATTCATTGTGACTTTACCTTGGTAAACAGCATAAGATAGTGACCTATGCTCAATTTCTGTCATACTCTTTTCCATTTTCCCAACAATTTTTTTTTACCAAATAATAAATTCTTATCCACAAATCTTAAGTCTTTACACTTGTCAAAAGTTCACTGTGTTTATTTGCTGCTGTAAATTGTGTGTCTACTCTATTCCATTGATCTACCTTTCTATTTCTTAAACAGGACCAGAAAGTTTTGATAATTACTATCTTATAATATAGTTAAAGATTTCATACTGCTAAATCTCCTTCCTTTACACTTTTCATTAGTTCTTGGCTTTTTGTTCTTCCGAAAGAATTTTGTTACTTTTTTAATTCAGTAAAATATTTTTTGGCAATTTAGTAGGGATGGCATTGAATATATAAATTAATTTAGATTAAATTGTCATTTTGATTATATTGACTCTCCCTACCCATGAGTAATTAATATTTCTCCAATTATTTAATCTGATTTTAATTGTATAAAATTTTTTAAAAAGAATTTTGTTCATATAGTTTTGGGTTTGTTTTGGTAGGTGTATTCCCAAGTATTTTATATCATCTTGAGTCATTTTAAATGGGGTATCTCTTACTATCTCTTCTTGCAAGGTTTTGTTTGTGATCTATCAGAATGTTGATGATATGTGTGGATTTACCTTACATCCTGCTAGTTTACTAAAATTAGTAATTATTTCAACTAACTTTTTAGTTGAATCTTTGGGATTTTACAAGTATATCATCTTATCATCTGCAAAAAGAGATTGTTTTATTACCTCATTTGTTTTATTACCTCATTTTCTGTTCTGATTCCTTCTGTTTCTTTTTCTCCTCTTTTTGCTGTTGCTAGGATTTCCAATGCAATATTAAATAATATTGGTGACACTAGGCATCCTTGTTTCACACCTAACCTTTACTGGGAAGGTTTATCCCCATTACAAATAATGCTTGCTGATGATTCTAGAAGAATGCTTTTAAAAAATCAATTTAAGGAAAAATCCATTTTATACCTATACTTTCAAGGGTTTTTAATAGAAATGAATGTTGTACTTTATCAATAGCTTTTTTTCTGCATCCATTAATATAATCATATGATTTTTAAACTTTTATTATTGATAAAATCAATTATGTTAATAGTTTTGCTAATGTTAGACCATTCTGGTATTCCTGGTATAAATGCTGATTGGTCATAACATATAATCTTTGTAATATATTGTTGTAATCTTCTTGCTAGTATTTTATTTAAGATATTTGCGTCCATATACATTAACGAAATTGGTTTGTGATTTTCATTATTTTTACTCTTCCTGGTTTAGGTATCAGTATCATATTTGTTTGGTAAGATCCCATTTTTGCCTAATTTATCCATTCTAATCTGGTTTCTGACACCATTACACAAATCAAACTATTCTCTACAAAATTGCCAATAATTTCTTAATTTTAAAATGATATTTTTGTAAACTTCATTTAAATTCCTAGAGGGCAGGGAATGTTTAGCCTTTGTATTTGTAATGCTAGCACCTAAGAAGGTGGCTGAAAATAATAAGTAATTAATGAATACTTGTTGATTAGTTGATTCTTGACCTCTTTGCAGCATGTGACACAGCAGACCACTCACTCTTCTTGGATATTTTCTCCTCATGGTTTTTCATGGCTTTAGCTCTTCTAGTTTTAGTATTCCAACAAAGTATGTCTCCTTTGGCTGATCATGATCCAAGTGAAGCCTTCTAATTATGCATGTGCCCCAGCATCTGTCCTAGTCATTCTCATCTCTTTCTATACCTTCTCAATAAGTTTATTAGCTTTCACTTCCATTAACATTTCCATTCAAATGAATCCCACATCTACATATCCTGCTCTAAACTCCAATCCACACATCATCAATAGTTGGACATTTGTACCTGGATGTCCCAAAGGTGTTTCTAACTCAACAAGTCTGAAAGAGAACTCATCTTATCCCCAACCTTCAATCTAAAGCCATTTATTTCCATAATTTCTTATTTATATTTAGTACCACACCATCCTTCTAGGTACCTGGTTTACAATCCTGGAATTAATCTCTACTCTTCTCTTCATCTTCCCTTCCCCAACCAGTCAGTTGTCCAATCTTGCCTCTTCTATATCCATAACATACATCACATCTCTTATGTCCTCTCACGTAGCCACCACTCAGGACTAGATCTCCTCTCACTTGGATTATTGCAAAGGTCTCTTAATCAGAAATTCAGTCTCACTTTCCTCTAAGATACCCTCCCAAAGCTACAAAAGCAATCTTCTTAAAGCACATGGTTTAATATGTCTCTTGTTTACTTAAGCCTTGAATACATCCCTTGTTGCCTTGAACAAAATAAAAAATTCTTCAGCTTGATATTTAGAGTCTTGCACAATCTGAATCCAGTCTGCCTCTTCATATTTATTTCACTTTGCTCTCAGACATGTAATCTATATTCCAGTTCAACTAGCCTACTGTCTGTTGCCCAGACTCGGAATTCTACCCCCATCTCTGTCCCTCTTCACAGGCCACCCTCCACACTCAAAATGCCCAACTACATCTCTGTTTCTTAGAATCGCAAGTTTCCTTTGTGGTTCAGCTAGTGGGTCACCACTTACAGGAAGCCTAGTTTCTAAAACTCTGTCCCTCCTCAGCTTATCTTATATTTAATTATTTCTGCAAATAATTTATTCCTTCCTCACCAATAGAATGTAAGCTCTTTGACATTAAGGACTGTTTTGCATTTTACTTTCTTTGCACCCCCATTGCCTAGGATGGCTCTGTGAATAGTGGGAATATCAAAATATTAGTTGAACGGAAGGCAACAACTTACTTTTGAAAATTTCAAGCTTCATTCTGTTGGTAACATAATAATCAATTAATAATAATACTGAAAATTCTATATGACTATATTTCATAAATAACTTTCCTCCAACAATTTTTAGAAGAAAATATTGTTATTCTCATTTTACAGCTGAGATAATTGAGGATCACAGAGGTGTAGTCACTTACCCACAATCACAGGTAGAAACAGTAAGATTCAGATGTGGGACTCAATCCCAGTTCTCCTGACTTCAAGTCTAATTCTCTTCCACCACATCAAACAAATATATCAGTGAAAATCCTCCAGCCAAAGCCCCTATTTCAGAATTGAGGGAAATATAATACATGAAACCAATGAATCATGTATACACAGAGGTTTTTACCTAATGTTCCTTATCCAATAATATTCTATCAGGTATTTACTGTTTGTAGTGAGGCTTCAGGATGAATATGACTAGTGGTAGATTAAAATTTTATTTACAAACATTCTGTAATAATGTTCTATGCAAATAACTCACCTCCAAATCTTTGAAGGACTAGAAACATGAAGACCAAAATCAGAAATGAATCTTGTTCATTTAAACAGGGAGACAGAGAAATAGAGAGACAGAGACAGACAGAGATAGAGAGACAGAGACACAGAGAAAGAGAAACAGAGAAAGAGACACTGAGAGATATGAAACTGAAATCAATACAAAGTCTGGCATGGCAAGAGGAATAGACAAGCCCTCTGAAATGAGCTGCAAATAAAAGATTATATCTAAGTATTTTTATAGCAAAACAAAGAACAGCAGGGGTACCTACTATTACAAGAAGAGGATAACTTTAGACTCCAAGTTGTTTTCTTTGCATGGCAGTGTTGCATTTATGTTGAGTTTGGCAGCACTTGAATTATAACCCCTTGGGCCACATAACTTCAAATGTAGCCTACATCATTGAGATGTTATTTGAAATCCATTGGGATAGAGAAAATTACAACCACACAGATGAGTTCTGGGAGAATCTCTCTAAAATATCAGGGGCCTTCATTTATTTCCCTTTGTTTATGTGTATCCAGGATTTTTAAAAAGTGAAAAACAAGATTGGTTAGCAACATAGTCAAACCAATGTAATCTGCCATGGAAGCTCTAAAAATTATCCTGTGGTCATAATATGTCAATTGTAGTTGGGTCAATGTGGCTAGTTATGAGAATTGGTCCTCATCACCTCACTTCATTCATTTAGGTCAGGCTATGACCCACACTAATTACACATATGCACACCTGAGGCTGAAAGACCATCTATGAAACTTGGCTCAGTAGAAACTGCAGATCCTGGAAAAGGAGATACTATTCACAATGAGGATAATCATCCATGTGTGAAGGCAGTATTGTCAATATTTTCAAGGTTCCTGATAAAATTTCCCTGGAATATAAAATCATTTATAATATATGATAAAGAAATTTTCCAAAAGACAGTTGACAGATTTTGTGAGTCAGCTGAAGGCCAGGAAATAAATATTAGTCACTCCTTGTGTTCAAATGAAATTCTGTTTAATATGTTGAAAGGAAAATGCAAATATAAATGTGAGATATAAAGCAGCTGATTACCCAAGTTCCAATTTGTCTTACCAAGTTCTGTGAAATGATAGGTTAACATACCTGAAGCTTTTTTTTTACCATCACAAAAAAGCTTCTATAGATATTTTTGTGCATATAGGTCAAAAGCAAACAACTTTGAAAAACTGAAGTACTTTGATCAATACAATGACCAACCATAATTTCAGGGTACCTGTGATTAAGAATGTGACCCACTTTCCTTCAGGCCATGGACTCAAAAAGCAGAATGAGATACACACATCTGGAAATGGCCACTGTAGGAATTTGCTATGCCTTTGCATGCTTCTTCTTCTTCTTCTTCTTCCTTCTCCTCCTCCTCCTCCTCTTCCTTCCTGAAGCTCTTTTTAAAGGAAGTCCTTTCAAGCTTCTCTGGTTCAAAAACACAGTTCAGTGGAAGCTTAAATTCAGAGAGTTAGATAAAAAATATTGCCAAAACCACCTAATGGTTTAGAACACAGAAGGGAAGCAATGCTGGCACAGCTGTGAAACGAGGCCAGACTATACCTATGTATAAATATTAACTGAGCTATTATTTCTCTAAATGTAATTGGATTCTTGTCCAGCTGTCAAGAGGTGGACATAATCCTAGAATAGTTGCATCATATCATTCATTTTTTGCCACAAATCAAACCAGAATACAAAATGGAATTATAACTAAATAGGAAGATGGTTCTGAAGTTGTTTTTGAAGAGGCAAAGAAGGAAATTAGTGGAGCAGATATTATCATATGCCCAAAGGTATGAGACATTTTTCATTTTATATTGTAAAGTTTATTAAAACAATTTGCAAAAAGACCACAATGAAAATAATTGTAGCTTGTGTGTCAACATCTTTTACAAATAAATGATGAGCATATTACCAACAAAGTCTAGCAGGAAGAGACAGAATGAAAAATTCCATTTAAAACACTGCAGAAAATCCAAAATACTTGGGATTCTACCTGTTAAGACAAACCCTGGAACTATATGTACACAATTACAAAACACCTTTTACACAAATTAAGTGAAATCTAAATGATTAGAGAAATATTAATTGCTCATGAGTAGGTTGAGCCAGTATAGTAAAATGACAATTCTGTCTAAATTAATTTACTTATTCAGTGCCATATCACTCAAACTATCAAAAATTATTTTGTAGAGCTAGAAAAATAATAACAAAATTCATCTAAAAGAACAAAAGGTCAAGAATGTCAAGGGAATCAATGGGAAAAAAAGAGTAAAAGAAGATGGCCTAGCTGTACCAGATCTCAAAACTGTATCAAAAACAGTAATCAGGGCAGCTAGATGGCTTAGTGAATAGAGCAGGAGGAGTCAGGAGGACCTGAGTTCAAATCCGAATCTCAGACACTTGACACTTAACTAGCTGTGTGGCCTTGGGCAAATCACTTAATCCCAATTGCCTTGCCTTCCCCCTCACAAAAAAAGCAGCAATCATCAAAACAATCTGGTACTGGCTAAAAGAAATAGTGTAATGGATGAGTAGAATGGATTAAATACGCAATAGTAAATGACCCTAGAAATCTAGGGTTTGACACATGCAAAGATGCAAGATTTTGGGAGTAGAGCTCAGAGCACTACGTCCTACCCTCATTTTAGGAAAATACTGAAAACCTGGAGAGCATCTAGAGGAGGATAATCAATTAGTCATCAATCAACAAGAATTTTGAGAGTTTACTACATGCCATGCTCTGTGCTATAACTTGTAATACAGGGGGGGGGGGACCAAAAAAGAATCCCAGCCTTTTAGGAGCTCACATTCTATTGGGAAAGATACAATTTAAAGAACCAGGTGCAATCAAATTATAGGCAGGGTAGATGAAAAGTAATCTTAGAGAGGAAGCTACTATTAGCTAGAGAGGAGACACTTCTTGCAGAACATGGGATTTGAGCTGTCTCTTGAAAACTTGTGAAACTAAGTGGCAGTGGTGGGAGCACAAAGCATTTCAGGCATACAAGACAGCCAGTTGTAAAGACACAATACAAAGTGCCATGTTTGGGGAAAGGCAAATATTTCAGTATAACTGGATTGTTATCAATCATTGTTATCAATCAATCATTGTTATTACATATACAATGCATGAATAGAAGGAAAGTGTAAGACTGGAAAGGAGGGAAGAGGCCAGGTTGTGAAGATTTTTATTTTTTAAGTGATTCTTTATTGATATCTTTTAACATGTCTTAAATTTCTTCTAGTATCTGTTCCTCTTTACTCCTTGCAAAGAGCTATCCCAAGAGAATAAAAAACATTTCTTCAGGTATATTATGCCACAAAGGTGGTCATTGATAAAAGGAAAGTCCCCACATAGTCCAAAATATTTACAGCACCACTTTTGTGGTAAAAAAAAAAAACCAAACCTGTAAACAAAGTAAAAGTCCAGTGATTGAGGAATAGCTAAATAAATTGTGGCACATGAACATAAAGGAATTTTAATTAATACAGAAATGGAGAAAAGATTCACATGATGTAATAGAGAGTAATGATTAGCATAAATAAGAAAACAATGCACACAGTTAATTTTGTCGTTGTTCAGTCATATCTGACTCCTGGTGACCACATTTGGGATTTTCTTGGCAAACATACTAGCGTGTTTTGCCATTTCCCTTGCCAGCTAATTTTACAGGTGGTAAAACTGGAACAAATGGGGTTTAATGACTTGTCCAATGGTTGCACAGCTAGGAAATGTCTGAGACCAGACATTTAGAATATTTGTCTTTCTGTCTCCTGGCCAGGGACTCTATCCATTGCACCGCCTAGCTGGCCACACAATAATATAACAGTGTAAATGGAAAGAACAAACCCCACCCCCCAAATCAGTAGAAAATGAATCTTAGGGGTGGCTTGGTGGTGCAGTGAGTAGAGCACCGGCCCTGGAGTCAAGAGGACCTGAATTCAAATCCAGTCTCAAACACTTAACACAAAAATTAGCCGTATGACCTTGGGCAAGTCACTTAACCTCCAAAAAAATTTGCCCTCCAAAAAAAAGAAAATTAATCTTATAAGAGTCCAAAAAACAATCACAGACCCAAAGAAGAGCTATGAGAAGACATCTCTCCCTACTCCTTAAAGAGGTGGGAACTCCATGTTTATTGGAACATTGCATGCATTTTCATACCTTTGTAATAAAATTGACAAGCTTAATTTATAAAAATGAAAATATTTTTGTTATTGTTGAATCATTTCAACTGTGTACAACTCTTTCTGACCCCATTCAGGATTTTCTTGACAAAGATACTTGAATGGTTTATCATTTCCTTCTTCAGCTAATTTTACAAATGAGGAAACTGAGGCAAAATGGCTAAAGTACTTGCCTTTCCTAAACCCATTTATTGGTATTGCTTAATCAAAAACATTATCTCAGTAGAATATTAGATCCTTCAAGTAAAAGAGTGTTTCTTTTCATCTTTGCATCCCCAAAACTGAAAGTAATGCCTGGATACATATTACATACTTAATAAATAATTGTTATATTGAGTTGAATTCATGAAAAAAGGTGTTTCTTACTCATCAGTTTTCTCAGGGCACCTTTTACTTCATTGTTCCTTAGACTGTAGATCAGGGGGTTCAACATGGGGATCATTACAGTGTAGAAAACAGACATCACTTTATTTTCATCCATTGTGTAGCTGGACTTAGGCAACACATAAATGAATGTAATGGTGCCATAAAACAGAGTGACCGCTGTGAGGTGGGAGGTGCAAGTTGAGAATGCTTTGGATCTCCCTTCAGTGGAGCTTATTGTCAGGACAGAGAAGAGGATATATACATAAGAAATTATGATAATTAACACTGTGATCATAATGACTGATCCAGCAGAGGCAGAAGGAAGAATTTCAGCAAGATCATCTTGGGAGTAGGAAAGTTTCAAAAGTGGTGAATAATCACAGAAAAAGTGATTGATCTTATTAGTTCCACAGAAGGACTGATTCAATAAGAAACCAGTGAAAATCCAAGCATTCACACAACCACCCACATAGGATATAATGAGTAACAGAGTGCAGACTCTAGTAGACATGTTGGTGGAGTACAGTAAGGGGTTACAGATGGCCACATACCGATCATAGGCCATCACAGCCAGCAGGAAGCACTCAGCTGTCCCAAAGGTGGCTGTAGAACACATTTGGGCCACACAACCTCCCAGAGACATCGAGGTCTTATCAGCAAGGAAGTTGACGAGCATGAGAGGGGTGACAGATGAGGAATATCCAATATCCACAAAAGCCAAATGGCTGAGAAAAAGGTACATTGGAGTATGGAGTTGAGAACTATTGCTGATCAACATGATTATGCTAAGGTTACCAACTAAGGTGACAGCATAGACACCCAGAAATATCACAAAGAGGATGACACGAAGGGTTGGATCATCTGTTAGCCCCAAAATAATGAATTCGGTCACAGCCGTGCAATTATTGCCAGACATGACTTGGAAAGAGTGCCTGTTAGAAGAAAAGGAGATTAAAATACAATATAGGATTGTTTTGTATATTCTGTTGAGGTATTCAGTAAACATTCACTGGCCAAATCTGCGACACCACTTCTACTGTCTTACTCCAATACTTTGCTCCAATGCACCATGGTAGGGTGCCCATAAGCAAGACAGAGATGATAAATAATTTTGATAACAATGATAAATAATAAGACAAATTTGTTTTCTCCAATTTTTCCCCAATGAACCTATAACACTCTATGATTTGTTTATTTTTGCCTTTTTGACAGTGTAAAAAGGCATTAGAACATAGCAGATCATTGAATTCCTACCATAGGAACCTTTCTTAAATACATGCAAAGACTATATCCAAATGTGTAAATGCCGTTCTGCCAACTAACCACCATTGCTAATCCCTTCCCAAGAAAGAGAGGCTGTTTTGTGATCCTTCACCTCTCACAGAACAATTTTCAACATTTGAGGATGTTATCCACCTCATGTTAATTAACTGTGAGGAAAGTCTTAGTTTCCAAGATGATATTTGTGCTCTAAAATCACAAAAGAGAAGGAATGGGAATCTGGATTCAAAGTCTCCTTATTGTATTTTGCTCTTAGAACTTGGTATTACTACAAAAGGTTAGCAATAGTGTAGATATTACCAGCCTGAAAGACTAGGGGAAATTTCCTCTGAGGACCTCTGCTGTTTCTATATAAAATAATAGAAAGCACTTGTTTACCCTGCCATACTGTTTATACATTGTTTCCATCAATTGCAGAATGAGCAAACTGTAGTATAGGAATTTAGTAAAAATTTACCATGTCATAAGAAGAGGTGAATATGACTGCTTTAGAGTAATATAGAAACACTTTTATTAACTGATGCAGAATGAACTCAGTAGAGTTAGAAGAAAAATGTATGTAATGACCATAATACTCATGAGAGGGGAAACAACTTTGAAAGATCTTAAAACAAGTATGAAAACAGAGATGAATCATATCTTCAAAAGACTGATGTGGAAATATTAAGTACCACTTTTTAGCAGAGGTGCATAATGAGACATGCGTTGTCAGATATGGCTGATCTGGTCTGTTGATTTGCATGCCTTAACTACATACATATCTTTTACAAGGGAGGGCTTTCACTGTGAGTGGGGAGAAGCAGCTCAGTGGGTAGTGATACACATGGGGAAGGGCGAAGAGTGACAACAAAAATTTTTCAAAATGCATAAAAGACAACAGCAAAGTATAACTTTATATTTATATACATTATATTTCTTTTACATGCCAAACTATCTTGAAATGTTTGCATTTCTTGATGCTTTATAAGTTTCAAATTACTTATCTTAAATATTAATTTCTCTGGGAATGCTTTTATTACTCTAAACTCCTTTTTTTCATCCAAGTCCAGGAGGAAAGAATGTAAAATATTGAGATACTGTTCAGCTCAGGAAGAATCTGATTATAACATCCCTTTTGGGGTCTATGACCCAGTTCTTTCTTTGTGAATGCATGAAAAAAGAATGCCTTAACTAAACAGAAATTTGTAGAGTGATGAGTCAATTTTCCAACACTTCCTAATTCACTCTTCCCTCTCAAGAGAGGATTTTGTATCCTACTTTTCTGACAAAAGAAAAGCTGTCCCTGTGGGGTCCCTTTTCTTTCATTTTTTACAGTTTAAAACTTCTCAATATCATTCCCTATTGTCTTAGAAAAAATCTCTGAAAAAGAGATAGTCCTTTTTTGCAGGGTCAACCCCTCCACTTTTTCCATTAATCCTATCCCTCCATTTCAACCCTAAACTTTCCCCATTGGCAACTCCTCTTCAATTTTAAATATTTTTTCTATATGCTTCTTTCTTTCTAAAAATGGGCTCAGATCTGCCAAATCCTTTAAAAACATTCATTTGACCATGGCATCCCTTCAAGTTATCATACTTTATATCTCACATTTGACAATCAACTCTCAGGGGGAAAAAATCCACACTTATTGAGTCCACTTCCTCTCCTCCTACTGGTTAAACTGTTCCAATCTGGTTTCTGACACTATCAGTCCACTGGAAGTATTCTCTACAAAGCTGTGAATAATTACTTAATTTATAAATCCCAATTTTTTCATTTTCATTTAAATTCCTAAAAGGTAGGGATTGATTCAAACTTTGTATTTGTATCATTTTTTTATGTTTAATCATTTTCGGTCATTTCCAACTCTTTGCCACCTCCTTTGGGATTATCTTGACAAAGATACTGAAGTGATTTACCATTTCCTTCTCCAGATCATTTTACAGATAAAAAACTAAAGCAAACAGTTTTAAGTGACTTGCCTAGAATTACACGTAGTGAGCATCAGAGAATAGATTTGAACTTAGGAAGATGAGTCTTCCTGACTCCAGGCCAGGCACTATCCACTGTGTGAAGAATAGTAAGTGCTTAATAAAACATGTTGATTGATTGATTCTTGACCTCTACCTAGCATATGACAATGTAGACCACCTACTTAATGAATATTTTCTCCTCATGCGTTCTCATGACACTGGTTCTGCTGATACTAGAATTCTCCTACCTTTCATTCTCAGCCTCTTTTGGTAGATTTTGATCTTCATGCTGCCTCCTAGTCATATATTTGCCTCCTGGATCTATTCAGGACCTCTCTTCTTTTTCTATACGT
>NW_027185698.1:52114823-52119486 GCF_028583685.1 Petaurus breviceps papuanus
TCTCTCTGTCTCTCTCTCTCTCTCTGTCTCTCTCTCTCCAGTCCTAAACTCCAACCTACACATTAATAACACTTGGGCATTTGTACCTAGATGTTTCAAGGCATTTAAAACAAGTACAAAAGAGAACTCATCTTATTCTTAATATCCAATTTTAAAACCAATTCTCTCCATATTTTATTTCCATTCAGTGCCCCACCATCCTTCTAGGTATCCTGATTTGCAGTCCTTAAATAAATCTCTACTCTTCTCTCCATTTTTCCTTTCCCAACCAGAAAATTGCCAAATCTTGCCACTTTTATATAATATATTTATATGTACATACACATATACATGTGTGTATGTATATGTGTGTATATATAGTGTATATACACACACCTATAATATATACATACATACATATCTCACATTTCTTATGTCCATTCACAAAGTCACCTCCTTAACTTAGATTTGTATCTCTTCTTACTTTGACTATTGCAAAAATCTCTTAACTAGATGTCCAGCCTCTCCTTCCTCTAAATTATCCTCTAAAAACCCTACAATAATGATCTTCCTAAGGCAAATGACTGACCATGTCACTTGCTTACTGAAGCTTTGAACAGATCCCTTATTGCCTCAAGAACAAAATAATAATTGCTCAGCTTGATATTTCCAATATGAGTCCAGTCTCCCTCTTCAGTTGTATTTCACTTTATTCTCATGAATGTACTCTATATTGCAGCTCAACCAGCTTATTTTCTTTTCCCAAGACTCAGAATTCAACTCCCATCTCTGTCCCTCTGCACAGCCCATCCTCCAACCTTGAAATGAACTACTTCAGGGTGGAGCCAAGATGGTGGAGTAAAAGCTGGAACTTGGCTGAGATCCCACTCCAACCACCTCTAATATTTGTAAAATATGACTCTAAACAAATTTTAGAGCTATAAAACCCACAAAGTGACAGGAAGAAACAAATTCCCCACTGAAGGCAGCCTGGCAGGCTGACAGGAAGGTTCTATTGCACCAAGCTGGAAGCCCAGTCACCATGAGCCAACCAGGCCTAGACTGGATTTCAGGACAGTGAATCACTGGAAGTTGTGGTGGTTTCCAGACTTCTCAACCCATAAATTCCAAAGAGAAAGTAAAAGGTCAGTAGGGAATTCTGTTGGAACTGGATGGAAAAGAGTCCTGTCTGGCCCCTGCCCCTGTGACAAGAGGTGGCAGAGGCATGACTCCTGCAGCTGCTGCTTTGTGCCTGCCTCAGGAGCTCCTGGCCTGCAGATTGTAGGGAGACCAAGCAACCATTCAGAGGGTAATCACTCTTGCATTGATTTGCTTGGATCTGGGTTGTAGTCTTGAGTGGTGGTCCTGGGGTGTGTGGCCAGTATTCCAGAGCTTGTGGTGGTTGTAAAGAGGATGCCCTCCTAAGACCTGTGACAACTACAAAAACCCCAGTGATTTCAGACACAGCTCTCTCCACTCTGGAAACAGAGTTGTACCATGGCAAAGAGCTCAAAAGCCAAGTAATTTGCTGGCAAGATGAGCAAGCAGAGGAAACGCAATCAGACCAAAGAATCCTTTTTTGGGGACAGGAAGGATCAAAACATGGAACCAGAAGAAGTCAAAACTCATGCATCAAAAACTTCCAAGAAAAATATGAATTGGTTACAGGTCATGGAGGAGCTCAAGAAGGATTTTGAAAATCAAGTAAGAGAAGTGGAGTAAAAATTGGTAAGAGAAATGATAATAATGCAAGAAAATCATGAAAAGCTAGTCAACAGCCTGCTAAAGGAGACCCAAAAAATACTGAAGAAAATAACACCTTAAAAATAGACTAACTCAAATGGCAAAAGTGACCCAAAAAGCCAATGAGATAAGAATGCCTTAAAAAGCTAAATTTCCAGATGGAAAAGAAATTTCAAAAACTCATTGAAGAGAATAATTCCTTCAAAATTACATTGGAGCAAATGGAAGCTAATGACTTTGTGAGAAATCAAGATACTATAAAATAGATCCAAATACATGAAAAAATAGAAGGCAGTATGAAATATCTCATTGGAAAAAATCACTGACCTGGAAAATAGATTCAGGAAAAATGATTTAAAAATTTTTGGACTACCTGAAAGCCATGATCAAAAAAAGAGCCTAGAAATCATCCTTCAAGAAATTCTCAAGGAAAACTGCCCTGATATTCTAGAACCAGATGGCAAAATAGAAATTGAAAGAATTCACCAATCAACTCTTGAAAAAGATCCCAAAAAAGAAAACTCCTAGGAATATTATAGTCAAAATCCAAAGCTCCCAGGCCAGGGATAAAATATTAAAAGATGTCAGGAAGAAACAATTTGAGTGTTGTGGAAACACAATCAGGATAACATAAAATCTAGCAGCTTCAACATTAAGGGATTGAAGGGCTTGGAATATGATATTCTGGAGGTCAAAATGGCTAGGATTAAAATCAGAAACACCTACACAGCAAAACTGAGTATAATGCTTCAGGGGAAAATATGGTCATTCAATAAAATAGAGGACTTTCAACTATTCTTGTTGAAAAAAACAGAGCTGAACAGAAAATTTGACTTTCAAATACAAAAATCAAGAGAAGCATGAGAAGGTAAAAATGAAAAAGAAATCATGAGGAACTTATAAAAGTTGAACTATTTACATTCCTACATGGAAAAATGGTCATTGTAACTCATAAGACTTTTCTCAGTATGAGGATAGTTTAAGGGAATATATATATATATATATATGCATATGTCTGTATAGGAGGATGTATGTGTGTATAAATACATATGTGAGTGTGTGTGTATATGTGTATACATAGAAGGCACAGGATCAGTGGAATAGGAAGGGATGATATCTAAAAAATAAAATTAAAAGGTGAGAGATAAATACAAGGGAAAAGGAGAAAGGGAGAGATAGAACAGGGTGAATTATCTCATATCAAAGAGGCAAGAGAAAATTGTTACAATGGAGGGGAAGAGCAGGAAGATGAAAGGGAATGGGTCAATCTTACTCTCATTGAATTTGTTTTAAGGAGAGAATAACAAACACACTCAATTGGGTATCCTACCCTATAGGAAAGTGGGGGGGGGAAGGGGCTAAGAGGGGGAATGATAGAAGGGAGGACAGATTGGGGGAGAAGGTAGTTGGAAGCAAACACTTTTGAAAAGGAACAGGGTCAAAGTAGAAAATAGAATAAGTGTGGGGGGGGCAGAATAGGATAGAGGGAAATACAGTTAGTCTCTCACAATGTAACTACTATGGACACATTTTGCATAACTATACATGTACAACCTATATTGAATTGCTTATCTTCCCAGTGGGGGTGGGTGAGGAGGGAAGAAGGGAAAGAATCTGGAAATCAAAGTTTTAAGAATAAATGTTAAAAAGAAGAATATGTGTTGCAAAAAAAGTGCTGACCTGTATTGTACAACCATAAAATCACTAGTTAAATATCTCTCTCTCACTTGTGTGTGTCTGTCTTTCTGTCTGTCTCTGTCTCTCTCTTTCCCTCCCTCTCTCCTTCTTTCCCCCTCTCTGCATATATCATATATACATATGTATTTACATATAAGAATGCATAAATAAATTATTTACTATAAAAAAAGAAAGAAATTAACTACTTCACCTCTGCTTCTTAGAATCTAAAGCTTCCTTTGTTTCTCAACTAGCAGGTCACCACTTAGAAGAAGCCTAGTATCCAAAACTCTGATTTCATCAACCTATCTTGTATTTACTTATCTGTGTGCTATTTTATCTCTTCATCTTCAATATCATGTAAACTGCCTGTTTTGCAATTTTTTCTTTGTATCTCCAGTACATAGGACAGATCCCCTGTGCATAGAAAAATAGTTGAATGGAAGACAACAGCTAACAGCTTATTTTTTTTTAGAAAGGAAACAAGCATTTATTATTTTTTTTTTGCCTTTTGGAGGGCAATTGGGGTTAAGTAACTTGCCCAAGGTTACAGGGCTAGTTTGTGTGTGTGGGTGGGCAGGGTATTAAGTGTCTGAGGCCGGAACCGAACTCGGGTCCTCTTGACTCTGGGGCTGGAGCTTTACTCACTGCACCACCTATCCACCCCTAACAGCTTATTTTTGAAACCTCAAGTCTCATTTCTATTGGTAACATAATCACAATAATTTACTAAGAGGAATTCTAATAACTCAGTCCTGAAATTTTAATTCCATAAATTATTTTCCTCCCACAATTTTTAGAGAAAAATATTGTTATTCTCATTTTACAGCTGAAGTAAATGAGAATAACAAAGACATAATCACTTACCCACAATCACAGGCAGAGCCAGTAAGACTCAGATGTGGGATTCAAAACCGCCTCTGCCGATTTCAAGTCCAGTTCTCTTTCCACCACATCAAATAACAAATATATAAGTTAAATTCTTCTCCCTAAATCCTCAATCCAAAAAGTGGGAGAAAAGTAATACCTGAAATAAATGTATCCATGTATACACAGAGACCTTTACCTAAGGTGTCCTTACCTAATAATGTTCTATTAGGTGCTTACTATTTGTAGTGAAGTTTCAAGATATGTGATGTAATGTGTGATTAATCAGAATTTACTTATTACCATGCTGTAATAATTTCCCATACATAAAGTTTGCTTCCAAATCTTTTACTTCATATAGCACTACAAGGGACCAGAAATCTGATGACCCAAATCA
>NW_027185698.1:52119496-52131727 GCF_028583685.1 Petaurus breviceps papuanus
AGAGAGAGAGAGAGAGAGAGAGAGAGAGAGATGCATTAAAGCCTCATGTAAAACTGAAATCAGTATGAAGTCTGACATGGCAAGAGGAATAGACAGGCCTCCCTAAATGAGCCACAAATCAAAAATCAAATCTTAGTATTTTTATAGCAAAACCAAGAAGAGCAGTGGTACCTACTGATACCAGAAGATGATAACTTTAGACTCCAAGGAATTATCACTGCATGGCAGCACCAAATTTATATTGGGTTTAATAGCTTTTGGGATATAAGCCCTTGAGCATCCTAACACTGAATGTAACTTACATCATTAAAATGCCAGTTGCAACACACTGGGATTGAGCAAATTACTGACACAGAGAAGTTTCTAAGTTCTCAAAATTCTCAGGGGTCTTCATTTATTTTTTATTTGTGCATGTTTATACAAGATTTTTAAAAAGTAAAAAACAAGATTGGATAGCAATATAGCCAAAGTAGTATGATCTGCTGTGTAATTTCTAAAAATTGTTCTGGGATCAACATGTAGAAATTGTGACTGTTGCAGTGTTCACTAAGTACAAAAACTGGTCCTCATCACCTCACCAGATCCGTTTTTATCATTCCATAACCCATACTGAACACATATAGAAAACTGAGGTTGAAAAGATCATCTATGAGACTCAGTTTAGTAGAAATTGCAGATCCTAGAACAGAGGCACTATTCACAGTGAGGACAATTGTTTATATGTGAAGGCAGTATTCATCTTTTTAAGGTAGATTCACTTGATTTAATTTTTTGGAGGGAGGGTCAAGTTAAGGAGGAAATCAATATGGAGGATCCAATAGGTGGGGACTTCAATCAGGCAAATTAAGAGTTATTGGAATATCTAAGACACTGGGACAATATAAAGAAGATCTAGGAGATGGGTGTACAATTTTCATATTTCCAGAAAAAAAAAAAAAGGAGGATTCTCAGGGCTGGAGCTCTCCAGGGGTTTTTATACACGTTCAGTTGCGTTATGTTGTGCATCTGAAGCTTAGGATGCCATCTAGTGGCCTGCTGAGATAGAATATCCAAAGGCATTACTCCAGATGCAGTCTCTTATTTATTATAAAAGTGTTCTATGAACCAGACTGGGTGGGGAACCTGCAGCCTTGAGGTCACTTGTGGCCTCCTAGATCCTTGGGTGCAGCCTTTTGACTGGGTCCAAGTTTTACAGAAGAAATAATTTTATTAGGGGGATTTGTTCTGTGAAGTTTAGATTCAGTCAAAGGGCTGTACTTGAGGGCTAGAGGGTCACGTTTGACCTTGAAGCTGAAGGTTCCCAACCCCTGAACCAGACAACTATATCACCAGCCCTTATACTCTTTCATTGCTCCCTCTTGACCCATATTTCTCAAAAATATTTTTAACTCTTCTCAGTTATCTTCAATGAAACAGCCTAATTTTAAATGTGATGGTCTTATGGAGTCATATATAATAGTTCTCTTATTGTCTCATTCTTTGTAAAAGATGTTGACACATAAACTGCAATTATTTTCATGGTGGTCTTTTTGAAAATTATTTGAACAAGTTCTGCAACATAAACTGAAAAATAAAATGTCTCATGAAATGCTTTTTTGGGGTTAACTTTGTGTAACAGTAATATCAGTTCCACCAACTTACTTCTTATTCCCCCCCCCCAAAAAAAAACCCTTCAGAAACATCTTCCATCTAGCTATAATGTCCTCTTGTATTCTGGCTTGATTATAGTGAAAATACATGTTATGATTTGTTGATCACTGGAGAAGCATACCATTGCTTTTAGAGTAATAATAGTTAAGATAATATTGGTCATGGTTTGGTCTTATTGTTTCATAGTTATGACAGCTAAATCTTCCCCTCAGTTTTCAAAGGTAGCACTGACTGATTATAAGGATGTTTTTGTCTAGTTTTATGAACTGAAGGCCCCATTGCAATGTGTTTCTCTACTATTAGTTTACAATGATTACTGCCCTACTTTCATTTGTCCAAATAGTATCAATGAGGCCTTACACAGGGATGTTTACTCAGAAAATATAGCAAGCACAAAAATACCAATATTCCCCACCCCCCAATCCCTAGAAGAGGAGCCCATTCCCTTATATACCACCTTGGTCCCTGGGGAGAATGGGCTCAGACTTAACTATAGTTTCTACATAGCATTCTTCCCTAACAAGTTCACATCCAAATGTGGTTTAGCAACTGGATGAGTCTGAGACTTAGATAATGCTAGAATGCATCCCAAAGGTCCTTCCTGGATGCTAAACTCACTACTACACCCCTGGACCTCCACACAGTTTACCCTCTTGACCCTTCCCCTTTCTCTGGAAAAATTTTGTGAGAAGCAAGTTGCACACAGATGAGAGGGTGAGCTTTGCCATAATGCACAAGAATTTCGAAAGGGACTGGACCTGGTATGGTGGTAGCATTTGAACAGCAGTTAGAGCTCTGTCCATTTTGGCAGGGGTAGCAGACTGAGAATCTTGTCTGTTAAGACTATTCATTGTTACCCTTCCACTCAGCACAAATGATATTATTGATTTGCCTGTTCTTCACCTCTTTCTTTCTCCCTAGCTGGGAACGTTTGTGTTTACTCAAAAGTTTTCTTGTTTTATCCAATTTGTTTACATTTTTCTTCCATTAGTATTAGCTAAAAGTGTGGTTGATCACAATAATTTCTGGTTCATATATATTTCATTATTGGAAATGGGATTCAAAAGAGAAGGGCGGTGGCAGGTTACCCAGAAAATATGACAAAGAAAACATACTATTGGAAAATGTCAGGATCTTCATGCCTCAGAACTCTGAGATTAATTAAAGATCACATTGATTTTTAGTCTATAATTTCCCAAAGTGGGGCAAAAGCACAAATCTAATTGTTGCCCTTAGGCAAAAGTTGAGCCCAAGAACAATTTCTGCCTGGTGAAAGGGTGCACAGTAGGGCACATTGTCTTCCCCTTTCTGCCCATGCTCAGAAAGAACAACAACCTCCAAGGGTAGAGCCAAGGGTGGGGACATAAAGAGAAAGCTTCATTTGATGGCAGGAGGAGGGGTGTAGCTGGAAAAGACTCAGTGTCCACATTAGAAAGGTGAGGGCCAGAACAGGAATATAGTGAAGTGTCCACCAGAAATTATATACCAAAGCCCCCTAAACCTGTTAGAAGGTGACCCCTACCAGGGTCCCTGGAAACCATCTAATAGGCCATAATAGTGAGGGAACATTTCACCTGTGTTGCTAGAAACACACCCCAGATTCAGGTCTGTTTATGTTTGTACCCAGGACTTTGCTAGGTAATCAAGGCTTCACTAGAAATGGCATTAAGGGCATTACCCCCCCCCCCCCACTTTGGAACCACATTTTGTTGATTAGCAACACCTAACTCTATATAAGTGTATTTTACAGAAGACTCAATGCTGTCTTCCCTATTGAGGAGGCAGTCACCACTGTTAATAAACACTCCTATCAAATTATAATTGGCTGGGCTGTCATGTACATTTTATTTGTCCATTTCAATATTAAGAAATCTAATCCTTTATCTCCTGCTGCAACCTAGCAGAATCACTTCATCTTCTACACACAAATTCTCCCAGAGATGTTACTTCACATTTTTCTTCTTATCATGAGTTGTGACAGTCAGTTTTTATCCCAGGTGGTCAGTCTACTGTGATCAACTTCTTTGTACTTAGCTAGGCAGGTTCTTAGAATGTAGATATGGTCTTTTGCCAGCATTATATTTCAAGATTTTATCCTTTGAGCACCCAGGAATCCCTCCATGCTAGAAAGAGAAATTAGAGCTGAATTTCCTGCATTGTTGCTGTTCATCCTTCATTCTCAAAGAGTACTAATGACATCAGGATGGTGATGTCTTAGCTATGCAAAGTTGTCAGCTTCATTCTGACTTTGTTGCATCTATTATAGCCAGTTCATAGTTGAAAGGACAGTAAGACAAAGCTGAGACTATGTGAGTTTTGAAAGGCCAGAAGACTAATATGCCAGAAGTTTGGATACTGGAGTCTATACTAGAGTGTTTGGGCAACCAGTTCCAAACCACCAGGAGAGCACTAAAAAGAGACCAGAACCCTTGATTTCACAATTAAGTTGCCAGTTTCTACAAACAAGGAAAAGACTATGCATTGAGTATGCTAGATTTGGAAGTGAAATTGGTAGAGCCAATAATTCATAGCATTTGCTTTATGTTTGAACCTGCTCTCCCACGGACTGTATTTGTAAAGGGGAAAGTATATTAATAGTCCACTAGCATGTGTGTCTAACTTTTGGTTGTGCTTTATCTTCTTAGTAAATATCTCTTTGTAAAACTCATTTATGGTGATTGGTGAAATAACATTGGAAAACTAAACACCATAATGAATTTGGGGAGATATTAATTGGTACCAGAGACTGATACTAGGAAGGAAAAACACTGAAATGGGGACAGGGGTCCAAGCTGATAATATTAGGGGGGGGAAAGGCACTATCCCTTAAAATTAAACCTAGAACCATGAGGGCAAGAACCTTTCTCTGTGGGCCCTGAATCATTAGTGTTTCTGTGAGTTGGGATAAGTACCCCAAGAATCTATATTAACTGTGCAATAAAATAAAGGGAAATTATAAAGAAAAAAAGATTAAGGGACTAACACTATCAGATTTCAAATTATTCTATGAAGTGATTATGATCAGATTATACAAAAAAGTGATTATTTCCCAAATGATGTCATATTGGGGAAAAGGTAGAACTACACAACAGAATTACATGCAGATTATATGCAGTGCAGAATTATAATCAAAGGTAAATGTTAAACTAGGGTTTAAAAAATATCTAGATTGCAAAGAAATGGGAAACGTAGTTATTTTTGCAGAGCACATCATGTCAGCCAGTAGGACTAATAAAAATTTAGACTAAATAAAGAAAGGCATAAGATCCAGAATTTGGAAGTTTATATGGAAAACCATGTTCAGGCCTGTCCTCCTCATTTTAGCAAAGTATTGAAAATCTGGAGAGCATCTAGAGGAGGGTAGTCAAGTTGGTGGTCAGTCAGCAAGAATTTTAAGTGCTGGGGCGGCCAGGTAGCACAGCGAGTGAGAGCACCGGCCCCACTGTCGGGATGACCTGGGGATCGAATCCGGGCTCAGACACTTAGCAGCCACCCAGAAACACCTGGCCATGTAACCTTGAGCAAGTTACTTTACCCCAATTGCTTTAAAAAAAAAAGAAAGAATTTTAAGTGCTTACAATATGACAGGTTCTATACTATAACTTGAAATAAAAAAAAAAAAAAGCAAAATACAGTCCCTGCCTTTCAGGAGCTCACATTCTATTGGGAGAGACACCATGTAAATAACCAGGTGCATACAATTCAGACAGAGTAGATGGAAGGTCATCTTAGACTGGAAGGCACTTCTTATAGAAAGTGGGCAACTGAGCTGTCTTGAAGAAAGCCTGGGAAGTGAAGTGGCAGAGGTGGGGGAACAAAACATCTCAGGCCTGTGAGAGAGGCAGTATAAAGACACAGAAGATGAAGTATTATGTATGGTGAAAGGCAGATTGGACACGATATAGATGGGATTAAAGTGTAAGGCTAAAAAGGTATGAAGGGGTGATGTTGTGGGAGTTTTTATTTTTTAATGATAATTTAGTGGTATCTTTCATGACCCAAATTTCTTTTAGTATCTCTCCCTTCTCACCTCTCATGAAGAGCTGTTCCATAAGAAAAAGGATACATTTTTTTTATTAGGAGTATTATGCCACAAAGGTAGTCATGGACAAAAGGAAATTCCTTGCATGCACCAAAATATTTATAACACCACTTTTGTGGTAGCAAAGAATGGGAAGCAAAGTGGATGGCCAGTGCTTAAGGAAAGGCTAAGCACACTGTGGTACATGAACATAATGGAATATTACTGTTCTGTAAAAAACAACAAATATGATTAATACAGAAAAATAGAAAAGATTTACACAATCTGTCACAGAGTCAAGAACACAGCACACAGGTATTGTAACAATGTAAATGTAAAGAACAACCCCCATGAATCAGCCCATAATTAGTGTTGTAAGATGCCAGATAGCAACCATATTGTAACCTGTCTCCATACTCCTTTGCAGAGGTGGGACATCCATGTTTGTAGAACATCACATGTATTTTTGGAACTTTGCAATCAACGTTTAAATTCACATATTTAATCCATCAACTTAAAAATGTACCTTTTCTAAGATCTTAGGCATAGATAATGGGCTTTTTGTAAAGTTCATTAATATGTATCACATAATCTTAACAATTATATATTAAAATATTATATAACATATTATATGTAATATAAAATGTTATATAATATTATATATTAAAATATCAGATCCTTATGAAAAAAGAGAGTTTTGCTTTTGTCTTTCTGTCCCCAAACCAACACAGTGTTTAGGACATAGTATATACTTAATATTTATTGAGTTGAATTCACAAAAAAAAAGTATTTCCTACTCATGAGTTTTCTCAGGGCCCCTTTTACTTCATTGTTCCTTAGGCTGTAGATCAGAGGGTTCAACATGGGGATCATTACAATATAGAAAACAGACACCACTTTATTCTCATTCATTGTGTAGCTGGACTTAGGCATCACATAAATAAATGTAATGGTGCCATAGAACAGAGTGACTGCTGTGAGGTGGGAGGTGCAAGTTGAGAAAGCTTTGGATCTCCCCTCAGTGGAGCTTATCTTCAGGACAGAAAAGAGGATATATACATAAGAGATTGTGATAATTAACACTGTGATTACAATCACTAACCCAGTAGAGGCAGCAGGAAGAATTTCAGCAAGATTATCTTCAGAGTAGGAAAGCTTCAAAAGTGGTGAATAATCACAGAAAAAATGATTGATCTTATTGGGTCCACAGAAGGACCGATTCAATAAGCAACCAGTGACAATCCAAGTATTTACACAACCACCTAAGTAGGATGTGAAGAGTAACAGAGTGCAGACCCTAGTAGACATGTTGGTAAAGTAGAGTAAGGGTCTACAGATGGCCACATACCTATCATAGGCCATCACAGCCAGAAGGAAGCACTCAGCCATCCCAAAGGTGCCTCCACAGAACATTTGGGCAACACAACCTTCCAGAGGGATTGTGATTTTGTCCACAAGGAAGTTCTTGAGCATAACAGGTGTGACAGTTGAGGAATATGCAGCATCTACAAAAGCCAAGTGGCTGAGGAAAAGGTACATTGGAGTGTGAAGTTGGGAGCTATTTCTGATCAATATGATTATGCTAAGGTTACCAATTAATGTGACAGCATAGACACCCAGAAATATCACAAAAAGGATGACACGAAGGGTTGGATCATCTGTTAACCCCAAAATAATGAATTCAGTCACAGCAGTGCAGTTATTGCCAGACATCTGTCTTGGAAAAAGAACCTATTAGATAGAGGAAAAGGAGATTAAAATAGAGTACAGGATTAAGCTTTGGATATATCTATTGATTTGATCTTTGATATTGATTGATCAGGACACACTCACCACCTCTTAATACTATGTTCCCATATATACTATGTTTACTCTAATACTTTGTTCCAATGCACCTTGGCAGAGTGCCCATAAGCAAAACAAAAGATGAATAAAATTATTTCCTCCAATTTTTTCCCTGTATACTAACAGTACTCTATAATTTGCCAATTCTGACATTTTAACAAGTGAAAAAGCCCATAAAAGTGTAGAGGATAGCTGAATTCCCAGCGTAGAAACCTTTCTTAAATATATGAAGAGACTATACCCAAATATGTAAGTGCTGTTCTGCCAACTAACCACCATTGTTAATCCCTTCCAAAGAAACCGAGTCTGCTTTGTGATTCCTGATCTCTCAAAGGACCACTTTCCACAACTGAAAATGTCATCTATCTCATCCTAATTGACTATGAGGAAAGTCCTGGTTTCCAAATTCATCCTTGTGCTCTAAAATCACAGTAAGAAGTAACAGGAAATCTGGATTGTCTTTTGCTCCTAGAATTTGGTATTATTACAAAGGACTTTCTCATTAGGCTAGATATTGCTATCCTGAAGGACTATGGGAAATTTCCCACGGGAACCTCTGCTATTTCTAGGTAAAACAAGGGAAATACTTGCTCACTCTGCTATAAACCTATCTTGTTTACCTATTGCATCTTTCAATTGCAGCATGGCTGAGCACACTGTGGTATGGGAAATTGGTAGCAATTTTATGTACCATAAGAAGCAATGGATATGACTGCTTTGGAGTCCTAGGGAAATGCTTTTATTAACTGATGCAGAGTGAACTCAGTAGAACTTGAAGAACAACTTATGAGACAACCACAATGATCATGAGAGAGGAAACTACTTTGAAAGACCTGAGAACTTGGACCAAAATTGTGACAAATCATGTCTTCAGAAGACTAATGAGGAAATAATACCTACTCCTTCTTGGCAGAGAGGTGATTGCCTAGAGGTACAGAATGAGACATGCATTCCCAGACATGGTGAATCTGTGGATCTGACTGTGTTCTTTGACAAGACATATATCTTACAAGGGAGGGCTTCCACTGAGTCAGGAGAGGTAGCTAAGTGGGTAGTGACAGAGAAGGAGGGAAAGAACAACATTTGCATTTCAAAATGCAAAAAAAAGACAAAAAGGAACTTTGGAATTTGTTTTAAGGAACTTAAATTGTGTATATATATATATATACATATATATGTATGTATGTATATGTATACACACATACAGATATGTATATGTACACACATATACATATGTATATTTTTCTTTTAAAAACAATCATGAAATGTTTTCATTTGTTGATGCTTTGTAAGTTCCAAATAAAAGAAATTATCTTAAATATTACTCTTTCCTGGAATGTTCTCTTTACTCTCAACTCTGAATTCATCTTTCTTCTCTTCTAATTCCAGTAAAAAAGAATACAAAATATTGAGATGCTGTTCAGCTCAGAAAGAACCTCATTATAACACTCATTTAGAGGTCTAAGGTCCAAGTCTTTCTTTGTGAACATCAAAAAAGATACCTTAACTAGACAAAAATTTGTAGCGTACTGAATGAATTTTTGAACACCTCCTACTTCCCCCTTCCCTCTCAAGAGAGGAGTTTGCATCCTCCTTTTCTGACATAAGAAAGGCTGTACTGGGGGTTCCCTTTCTCTGTTCTTCTACTGTTCAAACTCCTCAATATCATCCTCTATTGTCTTTGCAATAATTTCTGAAAAAGTGATAATACTTTTCTCCAAGGCCAAACCCTTTACTTGTTCCATTGGTTCCATCCCTCCTATTTTTTCCCATTGAAAAAATTCCCTTTTACTCTTTTTATCTATGGGCTTCTTCCCTTCTTCCTCCAAAAGTTCTCAGATTTGTCCAATCTTTTAAAACCTTTCATTTGACATTGATAATCATTCAAGTTATCATATTATGTCTCTTCCTTTTCCCAATTACCTCTTGGAGGAAAAAAATCTACCATTTTTGAGTTCACTTCCTCTCCTGCTAGTCATTTGTTAATGCATTGTAATCAGGTTTCTGACCCCATTACTCCACTGGAATTTTTCTCTGCTAGGTTGCCAATAATTTCTTATTTGTAAATAGTAATATTTTCATAATCTACATTTAAATTCCTAGGATGTAGGTATTGTTTCAACCTTTATATTTATATCATTAGCCCCTAGAAAAGTGGCTGAAAAATAGTAGGTACTTAATATAAATGTTGATTGATTAATTGATTCTTGGTCTCTTTACAGTATGTGACATGGTTGGCCACCTACTTTCTCATCATGAGTTTTCATAACACTGGCTCTCCTGGTACTACTATTCTTCCTACCTCTCTGACCTTTCCTTCTCAGCTTCCTCTGCAGTATCATGATCCCTGTTTGTTGTTGTTGATGGTGGTGTTCAGTTGCTTCACTGGTGTTGAACCCTTTGTGATCCAATTTGGGTTTTCTTGGCAGAGATATTGGAGTGTTTTTGCCCTTTCCTTTTCCAGTTCTTTTTACAGATAAAGAACTAAGGCAAATAAGGTTAAGTGACTTCCAGCATCACACAACTAAGTGTTTAAGATCATATTTGAACTCTGGAAGGTGAATCTTCCTGACTCCAGGTGCCCAACCCTATCCACTGTACAATTTAGCTACCCCAGGATACTTTTGCAATCTTCTGATCCTACATACTCCCCCAACTCTGCCTTAGGCCCTCTCCTCTTTTTCTATACTTTTATAATGAGCTCATTAGTTTCTACTGCCATTAACATCCCTATTCAAATGAATCCCCAGTCTATACATACAGCTCTAAACTCCAATCCACATATCATCTTTTTTTTTTTTTTTAAAGCAATTGGGGTTAAGTAACTTGCTCAAGGTTACACGGCCAGGTGTTTCTGGGTGGGTGCTAAGTGTCTGAGCCCGGGATTCGATCTCCAGGTGTTCTCAACACTGGAGCCGGTGCTCTTACTCGCTGTGCTACCTGGCCGCCCCCCACATATCATCTTTACTTGGATATTTGCACCTGAATGTTCCAAAGGCATTTCAAAATTAACAAGTCCAAAAGAGAACTCATTTCTATTGAAAACCACTTATTGCCATAATTTCTTATTTATGTTCAGGACCGTACCTTGCTTCTAGGTACCTGATTTATAATCCTGGAATTAATTTCTACTCTTCTCTCCATTTTCCCTTCCCCAACTAGTCAATTGCCAAATCTTGTAACTTTTACATCCATAACATATATAACATTTCCTCTTATGTCAATTCATATAGCCACCTCCCTAACTCAGGTTTGCATCTCCTCACACTTGGACTATTGCAAAAACCTCTTACTTAGAAGTCCATTCTCTCCTTCCTCTAAACTGTCTTATAAACATCTATAAAAGTTGTTTTTCTAAAGCACGACTGACCATATCACTTGCACTCAAGCCTTGAACAGATCCGTTACTGCCCTGGGGACAAAATAACAATTTTTCAGCTTGATATTTAGAGTCCTGCCCAATTTGAATCCAGCCTCCCTCTTCAGATTTATTTGAATTTATTCTCAGGCATGGCCTCCAAATTCCAGCCCACATGGCCTACTCTCTATTCCTCTGACTCAGAATTCTTCCTCCATCTGTGTCTCTCTGAACAGACCATCTTTCATGTCTGAAAAGCACTACCTAATCTCTGCTTCTTAGAATCTCAAACTTCCTTTGTGTCTCAGCTAGTGAATCACCACTTATAGGATGCTTAGTTCCTAAAACTTTGGCCCTCCTTAACTTATCTTGCATTTACTTATCTGTATAAATATTTCCTCCCTTCTTCTCTAATAGAATGAAAACTCCCTAAAGATTATGAAGTGTTTTGCATTTTTTCTTTATAACTGCATAACTAGGACATGTGCGTAGTGGGCATATCAAAATATACATTGAATGGAAGGCAACCTCTCACTTTTGAAGCCTCAAGTTTCATTTATTTTAGTAATATAATCATAACAGTCAGAAAACAGGAATGCTAATAACTCAAAGCCACAATTTACGTTTCATAAATTATTTTCCTCCTACAATTTTTGGAGGAAAAGATTGCTATTCTTCTTTTTTTTAAGCAATCAGAGTTAAGTAACTTGCTCTTTTTTTTTTAAGCAATCGGGGTTAAGTAACTTGCTCTAGGTTACACGGCCAGTCATTTCTGGGTGTGGTGCTAAGTATCTGAGTCCAGATTTGATCCCCAGGTCATCCTGACACTGGGGCCGGTGCTCTTACTCGCTGTGCTACCTAGCCGCCCCTGCTATTCTTATTCTGCAGATGAGGTAACTAAGGATCACAGAAGTTCAGTCACTTACCCACAATCACACTCATAGCCAGTAAGTTCCAGCTCTCCTGGTTACAAGGTCAATTCTCTTTCAACCAAATCAACCAACAAATACATCAATGAAATTCCTTCTATCAAAGCCTTAATTTGAAAAGCAAGGGAAAAGTGATCCATGAAACAAATATGCCTATGTATACACAAAGATACTGACCTATTTCCTTACCTAAAAATATTCTTTCAGGTACTTACTGTTTGTAGTGAGGTTTCAATATATATGATATAACCTGTGGTAGATTAGAATTTACTTACTAACATTCTGTAATAATGCTCCATGCATATCACTCACTTGTAAATCTTTCATTTTATTTGGCACTACAAGGAACCAGAAGCATGAAGACTCAAATCAGGAATGAATGAGAGAGAGAGAGAGAGAGAGAGAGAGAGAGAGAGAGAGAGAGAGAG
>NW_027185698.1:52131737-52146217 GCF_028583685.1 Petaurus breviceps papuanus
AAAAAAATAAGAGACAGACACACTTTAAAGCTTCATGTAAAATTGAAATCAACACAAAATCTGGCATAGCAGGAAGAATAGACAGGCACCCTTGAAATGAACTGCAAATCAAAAAGTATATCTAAGTATTTTTATAGCCAGGCCAAGAACAGCAGTGGTACCTATTGATGCAAGAAGTTGATAACTTTAGACTCCAAGTAATTTCTTTTGCATGGCATCACCATATATATGTTGCATTTGGTAGCATTTGGGATATAAGCCCTTGAGCATCTTAACTCCAAATGTAGCCTACATCATTAAAATGCCTTCTGAAATCTACTGGGATTAAGGAAATTACAAACATGCAGATGAGCTGTGTGAGAAATTCTCTAAATTCTCTAAGGTCTTCTTTTATTTTTCTTTGTTTATGTTTATCCAAGGCTTTAAAAAAGTGAAAACCAAGATTGGATAGTAACATAGCCAAACCCATATGATCTGTCATGAAAGCACTCAAAAATTGTTCTGTAATCAATAAGTAGCAATTGTGGTTGTGACAATGTTGACTAGGTATGAAAACTGGTCCTCATCACCTCACCAAATTTATTTTGGTCAGGCTATAACCCATTCTGACTACACATATACACAACTGAGGTTGAAAAGACCATCTATGAAACTTTTTTTGGTAGAAACTGCAGATCCTGAAACTATTCACATAAAGGTACTGTGGCAGACAATCATCCATGTGTAAAGGCAGTATTGACAATCTTTTCAAGGCTTCTGATGAAGTTCCCCTGGAATATAAGAGCATTTGTGATATATGACACAGAGATTTGCCTTAGGACAGTTGACATATGCTGTGAGTCAGCTGATAGCCAGAGATAAGGAGATAAGGATCATTCACTCCCTGATCATGAAAGGGAAAAGAGGTTCTAAAGCTTGGTATTTGTCCTTTTCCTTTTCCTTTAATTTCTTTGGGGGTACAGATCTAATAGTGGTATAGCTGGGTCAATGGGTATGCAGAATTTGATAGCCCTTTATGCATAGTTCTATATTGCTATTCAGAATGTTTGACTCACTTCACAACTCCACCAATAGTACCTTAGTGTTCCAATTTTCCCAAATTCCCTCCAACATTTGTCATTTTTCTTTTCTTTCATAATGTTCAATCTGATAGTTGTTGTGTCTATTATGACTTGCTTATAGGTGAAAGGACAATTAGAGAAGCTGGGACCATGTGAATTTCAAAAGGTCAGAAGAGTAAAATGTCAGAACTTTGGATACTGGTGTCTATATGAGAGGGCAGATACAGTCTTACTCTGTGGGCCCTGACTCAGATGTGTGTGTGAGTAAGTATCCCAAAAGCCTATAGGAACTGTACAATAATATAAAGGGACATTATGGAGAAAAAAGAGAAAGATGGACTAACAGTGTCAGATTTCAAATTATTCTATGAAGTGACTATGATCAGATTATACAAAAAAGTGATTATTTCCCAAATGATATCATATGGGTAAAAAGTCAGAGAGGGTAGAACTATAGCACAGAATAGATAATGCAGAATTATAATCAAAGTTAAGTGTAAAATCAGCATTTGAAAAAATAGAAATTATAAAGCAATGGGAGAGGTAATCAGTTTTGCAGAGTACATTATGTCAGTTAGTAGAACTAATAGAAATTCAGACTGCATTAAAAGAAGCAAAGGATCAAAAATGAGGAAGTTGATAATTTGACTGGATTCTGCCCTACTCATATCAGATACTAAATATTGAAAATCTGGAGAACAGCTAAAGGTGGTCAGTCAACAAGGATTTTAAAGGCGTACTATATGCCAGGATCTATGCTATTACCTGTAATACAAAGAAAAGTAAGGACAACAAAAACAATAAGTAAAAACAACAACAAAAACACAGTCCCTGCTTTTCAGAAGCTCGCATTCCATTTGGAGAGACACCATATATATAACCAGGTACATATAAACTATAGGCCAAATAGATGGAAAGTCATCTTAGAGAGGAAGTTAAGCCAGGAAAGACTTCTTGCCAAAAGTGGATATTCAGTTGTCTTGAGGAAATAACAGGAAACTAAATGGTGGAGATGGGGTTATAAAGCATTTCAGGTCTATGAGACAGCTACTGTAAAGACACAGAAGATGGAGTGTCCGTCATGTGTGGGGAAAGGTCCAGTGTAGCTAAGCTGGACATGGCATGGATTAGAGTAAAGTGTAAGACCGTAAAGGTAGGAAGTAGTCAGGTTGAGGAAATTTTTATTTTTTGACGATTCTTTATTGGTTTATTTTGTTTTTCATGACCTAAATTTCTGCTACTATCTCTCCCTCTTCACCCCTCACAAAGAGCTATCATGTAGAATCAAGAATACGTTGTTACAGGTATATTATGCCACAAAAGTAGTCCTTGATAAAAGGAAATCCCTCACATACACCAAAATATTTATAGTACCACTTTTGTGATAGCAAATAATTGACAACAATGCAGATGGTCAATGATTGAGGAAAGACTGAACAAATTGTGACACATGAACCTAATGGAATACTTTTTATTTATTTTCTTTTTAATTTATGGAATAAAGCAAGCATTTCCATAACATAGTATAATAAAAAAAAGATGATTTCACATAAAACTACAAATTTATTGTGTACAACTTGTTATTCCTTTTAAATATATGATAAAGTTATCATGCGATTTTTTCCTTTTTTTCTTCCCTCCACTTACATATTGCAACTATTAGACAAAAATGGATATATATGTATATAAATGTGTATGTATGTATGTAAAATTGTTCTGTACATATTTCTACTTATCAGTTATTTCTCTGGATATAGATGGGATCTTTCTTCATATGTCCTTTATATTTAATTTGGGTATTTATAATAGTCAAAGAAGTGACTTATTCACTCAAAGTCATTCTTGAAATAATACTACTGTTAATGTATATCATGTTCTCCTGGTTCTGCTCATTTCACTGTTCATCGCTTTGTGCAAATCTTTCCATATTTTCCTAAGATCGTTGAGCTCATTATTTCTTATAGCATAGCAGTCTTCTATCACAATCACATTCTACATATACTTTTTCAGTCATTCCCTAATTGATGGGTATTCTTGCTATTTCCAGTTCTTTGCCACCACAAAGAGAGCTGCTATAAACATTTTAAAACATATAAGTTCTTTTCATTTTCCCCAATCATCTTTGGAAATAGTAGTGGTATTGCTTAGTCAAAGCAATTTAATAACTCTTTGGACATAATTCCACATTGCTCTCCAAAATGTTTGGATCAGTTCACAATTCCACCGGCAATGTATTAGTGTCTCAGTTTTTCCAAATCCCCTCATTTGTTGCTTTCCCCTTCAATCATTTTAGCCAATCTGGTAAGTGTAAAATGATATATCAAGGTTGTTTTGATTTTCATTTCTCTAATCAATAATGATTTAGAGCATTTTTTTCATATGACTGTAAATAGTTTTGATTACTTCATTGGAAAACTGTCTATTCTTATCCTTTGACCATTTAATAATTGGGGAATGACTTGTATTCTTATAGATTTGATAAATTTCTTTGCTACCCCCTGAATTGTTTTGCATCAGCTGAAGCATAATAAATTCTATTTCAACCCTCCATTTTAGCTCTGTGCATATCTCACATTCTTAAATTTGTTTCTTGTGTTTTTTGTTTTTTTTTTTGTTTTGGGGAGGGGAAGGCAAGACAATTGGGGTTAAGTGACTTGTCCAAGATCACACAAGCTAGTAAGTTTGTCGAGTGTCTGAGGTTGGATTTGAACTCAGGTCCTCCTGACTCCAGGGCCAGTGCTCTATTTCCTGCAGCACCTAGCTGCCCCAAATGTGTTTCCTATAAACAGTATATTGTTGAATTCTGATTTTTAATCCATTCTGCTATCCATTTCCATGTTATGGGTAAATTAATCCCATTCACATTTAAAGTTATAGTTACTATTTGTGAATTTCCTTCCATTTTATTTTTACTCACTATTTTCTTTCTCAGCCTCTCTTTTTACCCTATCCCTATTACCTTAACTTCTCCCCTTACCCTCCTATTCATTATTTTACCCATCCCTCTAAGAGTCCCTCCCTTACTCCCTTATCTTCTCCCCCACCTTCCTAATCTTAATCTATACACCTCTCCAAAATTCCCTTCCCTGTCTTCTCCTGCCCTCCTCCTAAATTGTAATCTCTATACTTTTCTAAAAGTCCCTCCACCACCCTGTACCCCATTTTCTCACTTTTCTACAAGTTTGAAGACTTCTACACCCTCCAGATGTAAACACTGCTTTCTCTTCAACCCAGACAAGAGTAGAGTGTCAATATTAACAGTTCTCCACATGCACCTGCTTCTTTATTAATTCTTTCTTTCACACCCCATCTTTATGAGATAATTATTCCTTTCTACCACTTTGAATATGAACACAGTCTTCTTTTACACCAAAGTAGTTATTTCTGGTAGGGTTCTTTTTTTCCTTTGCTTATTCATTTTTATTTTTATTTTGTTTTATTTTATTTTTAACAGTTTATTATTATAACCAAATTTTAATCCTGAGTTGTGGATATTGTTGTCCTAGGCCTCAGGTCCTCTTTACTGTTGTAATTTTCAGAATTTTGTCTGAAGTCTCAACCTCAGGGGCTCCTCTCCTCTCATAAGGTATAGTTAGGGACCCCAGCCATACTCTCCCAAAAATGTTTTTGTTCCCTGTGGTACTGGTACTGCACTCCCTGAGCATGTGCTCTCTCCTCCTCTCCCACAGCCTTGGATCACTCCTGCTCAGCACCCCAAGGCCTAGCATTTGGAAACAACCAGGGAGGGGAAGTCCTTCAATCTTCCCATGTTCAACAATTTGCTGAAAATTTTGTGAAGTCAAAGTTCATGAGGTGAAGTTCCTGAGGCTATGAGGTAAAAGTTAGTGAGGGAAAATTTTTTGAGGCCTCTGCTACCTGATAGAGCTGTTCCAGGGCCTGCTGATTGCTGATTCAACAAAGTTAGCCTGGAGATGTCTATATCTCACCTAGGCCAAACCTCAGCCTCTGGAAGTCCTGTCTTTTCTGATCCTCTCAAGCTCTCTTTGGAGGACAGCTGTTTTACCCCTTTATATTTTTGTTACTCCACAGTCATTTCATGTCAAATTTCTGTTTCTTTTTTTTTTTTTACTTTTTGGAGGGGAGAAGGCAGAGCAATTGGGGTTACATGACTTGCCCAAGGTCACATGGCTAGTAAGCATTAAGTGTCTGAGGCTGGATTTGAACTCAGATCCTCCTGACTCCAGGGCTGGTGCTCTATTCACTGTGCCACATAGCTGTCCTCTGTCTGTTTCTGGAGGAAAGATCAAGAGCCAGGAAATTTCTGACCCACTCCACCAGAATGCCTGCAATATAATGGAGAATTACGGTGTTGTAAAAAAACACACAAATATGATTAAAGCAGAAAAACAGAAAAGATTTACATGATCTGTTACAGAGTAATGATAGCAAAGCCAAAAACACAGCCACACAATGACTCTAAAAATGTACATGGAAAGGATGACCCTCACAAATCAATACACAGTGTTATAAAATTCCAAAAAACAATCCGAGATCCAATGAAGAGAAGTGAGAAGACATGTTACCATACTCCTTTGCAGAGGCAGGAGATCCATGCTTGTGGAACATCACATATATCTTCAGATCTTTGCATTCAACCTTTAAATTCACAAATGTAACCCAGTAACCTAAAATTATATCTTTTCTAAAGCCCATTAATTTGTATCACTTAATCCTAACCATTATATATATTAAAACACTAGATCCTTTGGAAAAAAAGACAGTTTTAATTTAGTCCTTGTATCCCCAAACCTATCACAGTGTCTGGGACATAGCATGTACTTAATAATATTTATTAAGCTGGATTCACAAAAAAAAGTATTTCCTACTCATGAATTTTCTCAGGGCCCCTTTTACTTCATTGTTCCTTAGACTATAGATCACAGGGTTCAACATGGGGATCATTACAATGTAGAAAACAGACACCACTTTATTCTTATCCATTGTGTAACTGGACTTAGGCATCACATAAATAAATGTAATGGTGCCATAGAACAGAGTGACTGCTGTGAGGTGGGAGGTACAAGTTGAGAAAGCTTTGGATCTCCCCTCAGTGGAGCTTATCTTCAGGACAGAGAAGAGGATATATACATAAGAGATTATGATAATTAACACTGTGATTACAATCACTAACCCAGTAGAGGCAGCAGGAAGAATTTCAGCAAGATCATCTTGGGAGGAAGAAAGCTTCAAAAGTGGTAAATAGTCACAGAAAAAATGATTGATCTTATTGGGTCCACAGAAGGACCGATTCCATAAGCAACCAGTAACAATCCAAGAATTTACAGAAGCACTTAGGTAGGATGTGAAGAGTAATAGAGTGCAGACCCTAGTAGACATGTTGGTAAAGTAGAGTAGGGGTCTACAGATGGCCATATACCGATCATAGGCCATCACAGCCAGCAGGAAGCACTCAGCTGTCCCAAAGGTACCTCCACAGAACATTTGGGCCACACAGCCTTCCAGAGGGATTGTGACTTTGTCCACAAGGAAGTTCTTGAGCATAATAGGTGTGACAGTTGAGGAATATGCAGCATCTACAAAAGCCAAGTGGCTGAGGAAAAGGTACATTGGAGTGTGAAGTTGAGAGCTCATTCTGATCAATATCATTATGCTAAGGTTACCAACTAAGGTGACAGCATAGACACCTAGAAATATCACAAAGAGGATGACTTGAAGGGTTGGATCATCTGTTAGCCCCAAAATAATGAATTCAGTCACAGCTGTGCAGTTATTACCAGACATGACTTGGAAAGAGAGCCTATTAGAAGAAAAGGAGATTAAAATAGAATACAGGATTGCTTGCGATATGTCTATTGACACATTCACTCACCACTTCTTACATGCCCGTAATACTATGTTACTCCAATACTTTGCTCCAGTGCACCTTGGCAGGGTGCTCATAAGCAAAACAGAGATGAATAAAATAGTTTCCTTCAATTTTTCCCCTATAAACTACAATACTCTATAATTTACCAAATCCATAAAAGTGTAGAGGATAGTTGAATTGCCAGCATAGGAACCTTTCTTAAATATATGCAGAGACTATATCCAGGTGTATAAATGCTGTTCTGCCAGCTAACCACCATTGTTAATCTCTTCCAAAGAAACTGAGTCTGCTTTGTGATTTCTGATCTCTCAAAGGACCACTTTCCACAACTGAAAATGTTATCTATCTCATGCTAATTGACTATGAGGAAAGTATTGGTTTCCAAGATCATCCTTGCATTCTAAAATCACAACAAGAAATAACAGGAAATCTGGATTCTGTCTCCTAATTTTGTTTTGCTCCTAGAACTTGGTATTACTGCAAAGGGTTTTCATTAGGCTACATACTGCTATCCTGAAGAACTATGGGAAATTTCACATGGGAACCTCTACTGTCTCTAGGTAAAACAATGGGAAATACTTGCTCACCCTGCTATAACCCTATCCTGTTAACCTATTGTATCCTTCAATTGCAGCATGGTTGAGCACACTGTGGTATGGCTAATTGGTAGCAATTTTATGTACCATAAGAAGCAATGGATATGACTGCTTTGGAGTCCTAGGGAAATGCTTTTATTAACTAATGCAGAGTGAAATCAGTAGAACTTGAAGAACAACTTATGAGACAACCACAATGATCATGAGAGAGGAAACTACTTTGAAAGACCTGAGAACTTGGACCAAAATTGTTACAAATCATGTCTTCAAAAGACTAATGAGGAAATAATACCTACTCCTTCTTGGCAGACAGGTGATTGCCTAGAGGTACAGAATGAGACATGCATTCTCAGACATGGTGAATCTGTGGATTTGACTGCGTTCTTTGACTAGACATATATCTTACAAGGGAGGGCTTCCATTGAGTCAGGAGAGGTAGCTAAGTGGATAGTGACAGAGAAGGAGGGAGAGAAAAACAACATTTGTCTTTCAAAATGCAAAAAAAAGACAAAATGGAAGTACAACTTGAATTGTATATATATACATGTATGTATTATATATATTATCTATATGCATATATATGAATATATGTATATGTATGTATAATTTTTCCTTTAAAAACTGAACTATCTTCAAATATTTCCATTTTTTATGTTTTGTAAGTTCCAAATAAAAGGAGTCATTTTAAACATTACTCTTTCCTGGAATGTTCTTATTAGTTCTAACTCTGAACTCATCTTTGTTCTCTTCTAATTCCAGTAAAAAAGAATATAAAATATTGAGATGCTATTCAGCTCAGAAAGAACCTCATTATAACACTCATTTAGAAGTCTATGATTCAACTCTTTGTGAACACATAAAAAAAGATGCCTTAACTAGAAAATTACTTGTAGAGTACTGAATGAATTTTTCAATGCCTTCTACTTCCCCCTTCCCTCTCAGGAGAGGACTTTGCATCCTACTTTTCTGACAGAAGAAAAGTTGTCCCTGTGGACTCTCTTTTCTTTCTTCTTCTGCAGTTCAAATGCCTCAGTGTCATCACCTATTGTCCTTGCTTTGGGCATTTCTACAATGTCCAGTTCTTTGTCACCACCAAGAAAGGTACTATAAATATTTTAGAACATATGGGTTCTTTTCCTTTTTTCTTAATCATCTCAGGAAACAGACCTAGTAGTGGTATTTGGGGATTAAAAAATTTATAGTTTTATAATTCTTTATGCATAATTCCAGATTGCTCTCCAAAATGGTTGGATTTATTCACAGTTCCACCAACAGTGAATGTGTCTCAATTTTTCTGCCTCCCTTCCAACATTTGTTTCTTTCCCCTTCAATCATTTTAGTCAATCTGATAGGTGTAAAATAATATCTCAAGATTATTTTGATGTTTATTTCTCTAATCAATAGTGATTTAAAACATCTTTTCATATGTCTGTAAATTGTTTTGATTTGTTCATCAGGAAATTGCCTATTCACAGCCCTTTGTCCATGGATCAATTGGAGAATGAATCTTATTTTTATAGATTTGATATAGTTCTTTATATATTTGAGATATAAGACCTTTGTCTGAGAAATGGTGCATACATTATTTTTTTAACCATTTTTCTGCTTTCCTTCTGATTTTGGCTAAATTTTTTTTAATACAAAATCTTTTTCATTTGATTTAATTGAAATTGTCCATTTAATACATCGCACTGCTCTATATCTCTTGTTTATTCATAAATTAGTCACCTATCCATAAGTTTGATAGGTAATATATTCCATGATCTTCAGATTTTCCTTAATGTCTCTATATCTAGAGATATCATATATACATTTTGACCTTATCTTGGTAAATGGTGTAAGATATTGGTGTATGCCCAAATTTCTGCCAGACTGCTTTACAGCTCTTCCAACAATTTTTACCAAATAAAGAATTCTTATCCCCAACTCTTAAGACTTTACACTTGTCAAACACAAGGTTATAGTCATTTGCTGCTGTAAATTGTATGTCTACTCTATATCAGTGATCCACCTTCCTATTTCTTAGCCAGAACCAGATAGTTTTGATAATTACTGCCTTATACTATAGTTTAATATCTGGTGTTGCTAAACCTCCTTCCTTTACATTTTTCATTAGTTATTTTAATATTCTTCACCTTTAGATCCTGAAATTAGTCTCTATTCTTCTCTATATATTTCCTCCTATATCTCCACCTTGTCAGTTGTCAAATCTTTCCACTTCTACATCAACCACATACATCCGTTCTCTTAGGTGCATTCACAGCCACTGCCCTAACTCAGGCCTGCATTTCCTCTAAAGATTCCTAATTTGAAGTCCAGCCTCTCCTTCCTCTAAACTGTCCTCTAAAAACCTATAAAAATAGTCTTCCTAAAGCACATGGCTGACCATGTCACTTTCTTGGTCAAGCCTTGAATAGATCCTTTATTGTTTTGAGGACAAAATAATAATTCTTAAACTTGATATTTAGAGTCCTGCACAATCTGAATCCCGCCTCTCTCTTCAGATTTATTTCATTTGGCTCTCAGACATGTACTCTATATTCTAGCCCAACTGGACTACTGCTTGTTCCCCAAATTCAGAACTCTATCTCCATCTAGGTCCCATTAGACAGAACATCCTCCATGATTGAAATGTCCTACCACATCTGTGCTTCTTAGAATTTCAAGCTTCCTTTATGT
Source organism: Petaurus breviceps papuanus (assembly GCF_028583685.1). NCBI lineage: Eukaryota > Metazoa > Chordata > Mammalia > Diprotodontia > Petauridae > Petaurus > Petaurus breviceps. The sequence goes on from NW_027185698.1 coordinate 52,141,922, forward strand.
CTCAGCTATTGGGGCATCACTTAAAGGAAGCTTGGTTTCTAATTTCTCTCCCTCCTCATCTTATACTTACTTGTCTATATGAATATTTTACCCCTTTGGCCCCCATAGAATGTAAACTCCATGAGATTAAGGACTTTTGCACTTTTTTTGTATTCCCAGTACCTAGGACAAGGCCCCTACAGTAGGCATATCAAAATATTAGTTGAATGAAAGTCAACAACTTATTTTTGAAAAACTCATATCATTTATATTTGTAATGTAATCATAATAATCAGGTAACAGGAATTCTAATAACTGAATGCCACAATTTAAATTTCATACATTACTTTCCTCCCACAATTTTGAGAGGAAAATAATATTATCTCATCTATAAGATAAGATAAATGAGGATCATTGAGGTTCAATCACTTACCCACTGTCCCAGTCATAGCCAGTTAAGACTCAAACTTAGGATTCAAACTTAGCTCTCTTGACATCAAGTCCAATTCTCTTTCCACTGTATAAACCAACAAATATGTTAGTGAAATTTCTCTTGTCAAAAACCTCAGTTTGAGAAGTGGAGGGAAAATAATATGTAAACCAAATGTACCTACACATACACAGAGATCTTTACTTATCTAACTATGTTCTATCAGGTACTTACTGGGTTTTTTTGTTTTGTTTTGCTTTTTGGAGGGCAATTGGGGTCAAGAGACTTGCCCAAAGTCACACAGCTAGCCCTTTTGTGTTAAGTGTCTGAGGCCGGATTCGAACTCAGGTCCTCCTATCTCCAGAGCCTGCGCTCTATTCACTGCACCACCTAGCTACCCCTGGTACTTACTGTTTTTAATGATGTTTCAGGATGTATGATATAACCTGTGGGAGTTCAGAATTTCATTTATTAACTTGCGGTAATAATGCTCCATGTGTATAACCTTACTTCCAAATCTTTGACTTTATATGGTGCTACAAGGGACCAGAAACATGAAGATTCAAATCAGGAGTGAATCTTAGAGAGAGACACACACAAAGAGACAGACACAGACAGAGACAGAGCCAGAGAGCCAGAGATCCTCATATAAAATTAAAGTCAGAAGAATAGATAGCCCCCCTTGAAATGAGCTACAAATAAAAAATTATGTCTAAGTGTTTTTACAGCAAAACCAAGAATAGTAGTGGTACCTATTGATGCAAGAAGATGATAAATTTAGACTCCAAATATTTATCTTTGCATGGCAGCACCATATTTATCTTGAGTCTAGTGGCATTTGGGACATAAGCTCTTAAGCACCTTAGCTCCAAATATAGACTACATCATTAAAATGTCATTTGGAGTCCACTGGGATTGAGGAAATTACAAACATGCAGATGAGTTGTCTGAGAAGTTTTCTAAATTCTCAGGGGGTTTTCATTATTTTTCTTTCTCTATATTTATCCAGGTTATTTGAAAAATGAAAAGCAAGCTTGGATAGTGACATAGTCAAACCAGTAAATATGATCTTCTATGGAAGGTATAAAAATTGTTTTAGGATTAAAGTCTGGAAATTGTAGTTGTGATAATGTTGACCAGGTGTGAAAACTGTTTCCCATCACCTCACCTGATTTAGTTTGAGTCAGTCCCCAACCATACTAATTACATACATACACAACTAAGATTGAAAATGTCATCTATGAAACTTAGCTTAGTAGAAATTGCAGATCCTCAAACAGAGGTACCACTGATAGTGAGGATAATCACCCATATGTGAAGGCAGTACAGACAGCATTTCAAGGGTTCTGATAAAATTTTCCTGGAATATAAAAGCATTTATGATATATGATGCAGAAATTTTCCAGGACAGTTGACATACACTGTGAGTCTGATAAGGACCAGGAAACAAGAATCATTCCCTTCATGATCATGAAAGGGAAAAAAGGTTCTGGAGCTTAGTATCAGTCCTTTTCCTTTTCCTTTGATGATTTGGTCTTTTCTTCTCTGACTTTGAAAGAGAACTTTGAAAGAACTTCCTTGCAATAATTTTCTGGTGTGTTAGCTTATCCTGTTACAGAATACCAAAGGACTAGTTGGAGCTTGTGTATTCAACTGCTTTAGACCTTGGTGTTATATTTGCATTTTACTTTCAGTATCCTAAATATAATTTTATTTGGATGAATTTTTTGAAGGGAAGGTCAAGTTAAGGAGGAAATGAAGATGGAGAATCTGGAGAATCCAGTGGGTAAAAATTTTAGAGGCAAATTATGAGTTATTGGAATATCCAAAACCATAGATAGGAATCTAGGAAGACACTGGAGAAATATAAAGGTTGGGAAGGTCTAGAAAATATGAGTAAATCTGTAAATTTTCATAGAAAAAAGGTGGCTTCTTAAGGCTAGAGCTCTCTAAGGCTTTTCTTCCTATTCAGTTAGTTGATGTACTGTATCTGAAGCTTATATTGCCATTCAGTGGCTTGCTCAGATCCAAAGGTGCTCCTCCAGAAGTAGCACCTTTTCTGTTATATGAAACATATTTTTATGAACTTGGCAATTTTATCATAAGCCTTTGTAATCTTTCATTTCATACTCTTGAGCTATATTTCTCAACATGGTTTTCACTCTTCTCACTTATGCTCACCTTTACATTGAAATAACCTTATTTTAAATTTGATGGCATAATTGAATTATTTGTAATATTTCCCTACTGCCTCATTCTTTGTAAAAGAATTACATTAAATTACACCTAATTTTTATTTTATTTTGTCTTATTTATTCTCAATTTCATATAAATAAAAAATTAACTATTTTTATTTTGAATCCCAAATTTTCTCTCTCCTTTCTTTCTCTTTCTCCTGATTGAGAAGGCAAGTTATTTGATATAGATAATATGTTTGTAGTCATGTAAAACATTTGTATATTAGCAATGGTGCAAAAGAAAATGCAGACCAAAAAAATCAAGAATGATGAAGAAAGTAAAAAAGCATGCTTTAATCTGAATTCAGATTCCATCATCTCTTTCTCTGGAGGTGAATAGCATTTTTCTTCATCAGTTCTTCAGAGTTGTCTTGGATCATTGTATTGCTGAGAATAGCTAAGTCATTCAAAGTTGATCATTGTACAATATTGACATTATGGTGTGCAATGTTCTCCTGGATCTACTCACTTCACTTTGTATCACTTCATGTAAGCCTTCCCAGGTTTCTCTGCAAGCATCCTACTCCTCATTTCTTTTTTTTTTTTTTTAAAGCAATTAGGGTTAAGTAACTTGTTCAAGGTTACACGGCCAGTATATTTCTGGGTGTGGTGCTAAGTATCTGAGCCCGGATTCGATTCCAGGTTATCCCAACTCTGGGGCCAGTGCTCTTACTCACTGTGCCACCTTGCCACCCCTAAGCAATTGGGGTTAAGTAACTTGCTCAAGGTTACACGGCCAGGTGGCCTGGATTCGATCCTAGGTCATCCCGACTCTGGGGCCGGTGCTCTTACTCACTGTGCTACCTGGCCACCCCTACTCCTCATTTCTTAGAGCACAATAGTATTCCATCACAATCATATACCACAACGTATTCAGCTATTCCCAATCAATGGGGATCCCTTGAATTTCCAATTCTCGCTCACCACAGAAGAGCTGCTATGAATATTTTCATTTTTGTATATATATATATATGTTATACACACACACACATATATACACATATATATGTCTTTTCCCCTTGTCTTTAATCCTTTTGGAGTACAGACCTAATAGATGCGTTGCTAGGTCAAAGGATATGTACAGCTTGATAGACCTTGGACTTAGTTCAAAATTGCTATCCATAAATGTTGGATAACTTCACAACTCCACCAATAGTACATGGTTGTCCCAATTTTCTCAATCCCCTTAAACACTTGTCATTTTTCTTTTCTTTCATAATATTCAATCTGATGGCTGAGTTGTTTTAATTTGCATTTCCCTAATTAATTGTGATTTATTATTTTTTTTTCAAGTCAATCAGGGTTAAGTAACTTGGCCAGGGTCACATAACTATTAAGTGTCAAGTGTCTGAGTCTAGATTTGAACTCAGGTCATCTTGACTCCAGGCCCAGTGCTTTATCCACTGAGTCACCTGACTGTCACTTCAATTGTGATTTAAAAGATTTTCTTTTCATATTACTAGAGATAGTTTTGATATCCTCTTCTGAAAACTGCCTGCTCATATCCTTGAACTATTTATCAATTGAAAAATGACTCATATTCTTATACCCTTGACAAAGTTCTCTCTCTCTCTCTCTCTCTCTCTCTCTCTCTCTCTCTCTCTATATATATATATATATATATATATATATATATATATATATATATAT
>NW_027185698.1:52146227-52230179 GCF_028583685.1 Petaurus breviceps papuanus
TATATATATATATATATATATATATATATATATATATATATATATATGAAGAGAACTTTATCAGGAAAACTTGCTGTAAAATTTTCCCCCAGTTTTCTGCTTTTCTTCTAATCTTGGTTGTATTGGTTTTGTTTGCGCAAAACCTTCTTAGTTTAATATAATCCAAACTATCCATTTTATACCACATAATGCTCTCTATCCTTTGTTTATTTCATACATTCTTCCTTTATCCATAAATCTGATAGTCAAACTTCCATGCTGCCCTAATTTGCTTATGTTATCACTCTTCATGTCTAAATCATGTGCCCATTTTAATCACATTTTGGTAAACAATGTGAAATGCTGGTCTACATCTAATTTTTGCCAAACTGCTTTCCAGTTTTTCCATTAATTTTTTGTTAAATACTGATCTCTTGTCCCCAAATCTAAGATCTCTAAACAGTAGATTACTCTGGTCATTTACTACTATTCATTATGTACCTAGTCCATTCTACTGATCCACCACTCTATTTCTTTGCCAGTACCAGATTCCTTTGATGATTACTGCTTTGTTATACAGTTTGAGATCTAGTGTGGCTAAGCCACCTGCCTTCTCATTTTTTTTCATTGATTCACTTAATTTTCTTGACTTTTTGTCCTTCCAGATGAATTGTGTTATTAATTTTTCTAACTCTATAAAATAATTTTTAGGATGTTTGCTTGGTATGTCACTGAATAAGTAAATTAATTTAGGTAAAATTGTCATTTTTGCCATTGTTAATGAGAAATTAACATTAATTAACAATTAATGTCTCCAATTGTCTTGAACTGATTAATTTGTGTAAAAAGTGATTTGTAATTGTGTTCATATAGTTCTTGGTTTATCTTGGTAAGCAGACTTTCCAGTACTTCACATTGTCTGCAGTTATTTTAAATGAAATTTCTCTTTTCATCTCTTCCTGTTAGAGTTTGTTGGTAACCTATGAAAGCATTTATCATTTCTTTGTAGAAGATGTTGACACTTAGGCTACATTTTTTTTCATGGTGGTATTTTTGCAAATTATTTTAATTTGCTCTGCAACATGAAAGAAAAATGTCTCATGAAATGGTTCTTGGTTGTTTTTTAAATTTTTATTTATTTATTTTTAGTTCTCAACATTCATTTCCACAAGATTTCGAGTTACACTTTTTCTACCTATCTTTCCCCTATCCCCACCCCAAAATAGCAAGCCCACTGAATACCCTTTCCCATAATCCATTCTCCCATATATCCTCCTACATCACCCCCCTAACTTTCTAGGAAGGCAAGACAGATCTCTATATCCCAGTGCCTGTACATCTTATTTCCCAGTTGTGTGTAAAAAACAATTTTTTTTCAAACATTTGTTTTTAAAACTTTGAGTTCCAGATTTTTTTTTTGCTTATTGGAGGGGGGAAGGCTGGGCAATTGGGATTAAGTGACTTTCGAAAGGTCACACAGCTAGTAAGTGTCTGAGGCTGTATTTGAACTCACGTCCTTCTGACTCCAGGGCCAGTGCTCTATTTCTCACACCACCTAGCCGGCCTTCATTAAATGGTTCTCGTTCCCTTCAGTCATAAGGTAACATCAACTCCACCAATTTACTTCTTTTTTGGGGGGCTTTTTGGAGGGCAATTGGGGTTAAGTGACTTGCTCAAGGTCACACAACTAGTGTTTGTGTTAAGTGTCTGAGGCTGGATTTGAACTCAGGTCCTCCTGACTCCAGGGCCAGTGCTCTATTGACTGCGCCACCTAGCAGCCCCCCCCCCCTTTTTTTTTTTACCAATTTACTTCTTGTCCCTCCAAAAAAAAAACCCTTCAGAATCATCTTCCTTTTAGTCATAACTTCTTCTTCTTCTTGTGTTATGGTTTGATTTATAGCAAAAATACATGATGTAATTCAACTACTCCAGAATTAATTCTATTTGATCAAGGGACAAGCATCCTATTACATTTAGAGTAATAATAGTCAAGTTAATATTTTTACATAGGCATGATCTGGCCTGATTTTCCCACAGCTATGCTAGTCACATCTGCCTCATTTTTAAAGATCCCACTTAGTGGTTATGGAGATGTTTCAGTGTGATTATATGGGCTCAAACCCTCACTGCAATGTTTTTCTTCTGTTACCTGACAATGATTTCTGCCCCAGTTCCATCTGAACAATTAATATCAATAAGATTTTACACAGGTATATTTTCATGGAAGATATAGCAAGCAGAGGAGTAGCCTCCATACCACCTCAATACCTAAGAGGGAGAAAAAGATGGACTATTACAGTTTCTAAATCGTATTCTTCCCTACCAAATTCACATCCAAATGTGGTATAGCAACTCTATGAGTCTGAGATTTGGATAATGCTAGGCTGTGTGCTGAAGGTTCTTCCTCAGGACCTAGATGCTAAATTTACTGCTCCACTCCAAGACCTTCATATGGTTTACTCTCTTGACCCTTACCCTTCCCCTGGAAAAATTTTGTGAGAAGCAAGCTCTGCATAGGTGAGAGGGTGAGCTTGGCCAGAGTACACAAAAATCTCAAGAGCTACTGGAGCTGTTATGGTGGTGGAGGGGGCAGTATTTGAACAGCAACTAGAGCTCTATCGATTTTGGCAAGGGGAGCAGCCTGAGAATCCTGTTGGGGAAGACTAGTCATTTGCTACCCTTCTACTAAGCACAAATGATATCATCGATTTTCCAGATCTTCACCTCTCTCTCCCTAGCTGGGAATGCCTGTATTTACTCAAAAGTTTTCTTTTTTTTGTCCAATTTGTTTACATTTTTCTTCAATTAGTATTGCAATATGGCATTAGCTAAAAGTGAGGTTGATCACAGCAATTTCTGGTTCGTGTATGTTTCATTATTGGAAAAGGGATACGAGAGGGGCAGTAGCAGGTTACCCAGAAAATATGACAAAGAAAATATTCTATTGGAAAATGTCAGGGTCCCCATGCCTCAGAACTCTGAGATTAATTAAAGATCACACTGATTTTTATTCTATATTTTCCCAAAGTGGGCTAAAAGCATGAATCTAATTGTTGCCTTAGGCAAAAGTTGAACCCAACAACAATTTCTGTCTGGTGAAAGAACAACAAAGGTTACACTGTAGGACACACTGTCTTCCGCTTTCTGCCCATGCTCAGAAAGAACACCACCCTCCAAGGGTAGAGCCAATGGTGGGGACTAATGAGACAGCCTAATTTGATGGTAGGAGGAGGGGTGTGGCTGGAAAAGACTCAGTGTCCACATTAGGAAGGTAAGGAACACAAAGGGATAGATTAAGAATCCTAATCCTTCATCTCTTGCTGCAGTCTAGCTGAATTATTTCACCTTCTACATACAATATCTCCCAGAGATGCTGCTTCATATTTTTCTTTGTTTCATGAGTAGTGACAGTCATAGTTTTGATCCCAGGTGGTCAGTCTACTGATGACACACTTCATTGTGCTTAGTTAGGTGGGTTTTAAAAATGTAGAGATGGTTTCTTGCCAGCACAATATTTTAAGACTTTATAGCATAAGAGAATTTTGAAAAGCTTGTGTTCCAATGGTTTATCTTTTGAGCACCCAGGAATCCCTCCATGCTAAAATGAGAAATTGGAGTTGTATTTCCCATTGTTCACCCTTTATTCTTAAAGAGATCCAATGACATCAGAAGAGTGATTTCTTGACTTACACATGAATTGAATTTTAGGTAGGCAAAGCTGTGGAAAGTTCTCAGCCTCATTCTCTCCTCCAGCATCCATCAAAGTAGAACGACAAGACAAAAATCAAGACTACTGGTGATGGCCCAGGATGCAGTGGATGACCTTGGTTTTTCTAAATCAAGGTCTTTCTAGGGTGGCTAGGTGGTTCAGTGAATAGAGCACAGGCCCTGGAGTCAGGAGGAGCTGAGTTCAAATCCAGCCTCAGACACTTAACACAAAAACTAGCCATATGACCTTGGGCAAGTCACTTAACCTCAATTGCCCTACCTTCTCTCCTCCATAACATAACACACATATTAAACCTATTTTCACATTAGTCATGTCGTTCAGAAGAATTAGAATCAATGGGAGAGACCATAAGAAAGAAGAAACAAAAAAAGAGAGAGAGAAAATAATATGCTTTGATCTCTGTTCAGATTCCATAGCTCTTTTTCTAAATATGGACAGCATTTTCCTTCATGAGTCTTTTGGAGTTGTCTTAGATCTTTGCGTTGCTAAGAAGAGATAAATGTATCAAATTTAGCCATCATATAATGTGTGCGTTACTGTATACAATGTTCTCTGCTCATCTCACTCAGCAACAGTTCATGTAAGTCTTTCCAGGTTTTTCTGAAGTCCATCTGCTCATCATTTCTTATAGCACTATAGTATTCCATTACATTCATATGCTACAACTTGTTCAGTCATTCCCCAACTGATTGGAATCCCCTCCACTGCCAATTCTTTGGACCAGTATTTTTGTACATGTGGTTCCTTTTCACATTTGTATGATCTCTTTGGGATACAGACCTAGAAGTGGTATTGCTGGGTAAAAAACTATGCATACTCTTTGACCCAGCAATATCACTTCTAGGTCTGTATCCCATTTAACAAATTCTGAAGCCATTTAACTATTCTATCATTTAGCACACACTGTCATGTTTTCCCCAAGAATAACATTAAAAGGTAACCTGAGTGATTTACTAAAACAATAATAATATCTCATTTTTACATTGCTAATAAGTTTTACAATACTTCACATAAATATGTTATTGGTGATTAAAAGACATCAGAACTCTGATCAACCATTCAGTTACCAATCTCGACTGCAGAGGAATAAGGACAAGAAAATAAGAGCTTAGCCCAAGGTTGCTGGAGTTACTGCATCATTGAATTTTAGAAATGAACTTGTGGAACTTAAACTTCCAGGACTGTTCTTTCCATTTCATCATGCTGCCTCCCCAATGGGAGGCCAGATGCTCCAAGCAGTCAGTTTTAAAATGATCATTGAGCATAATAATTCCTTTTTATTGACTTTCATGATGAAAGACAATTAAGGAGTTCTTATCGACTGCTGGAAACACATTTTTATTTTTTTTCCTTACTGTCAAGTGAAACTAAAATATCCTTTGTATATAATTTTGTATGGACTCCATGAAGTAAGTGTGTATATGTGTGTGTGAGAGAAAAAGGGAGAGGGAGGGAGGGAGAGAGAGAGAGAGAGAGAAAGAGGGAGGGAGATGGAGAGGGAGAGAGGAAGAGGGAGAGAGTTCCTCTCTGAAGTCATTTGAGTTAACATATTAAGGAGGAGGTATGGAGCAGGAAAGCATGAAGCAGGAGTATGACAGTCATACAAAAGGGAAAAAAGACCCAGTTTTCCAGGAGGTCATATTCTATTGGGAGAGACACCATTAGTTATCCAGCTACATACAAATTATAGGCACAGTAGATGAGAGGTCATCCTAGAGAAGAAGTTACTATGAGCTTGAGAGATCAGAAAAGGCTTCTTACAGAAAGTGGGATTTGAGTTATTTTGAGGAAATCCCAGAAAACTAAGTGGCAGATGTGGGTAAGCAAAGCATTTCAGGTTTGTGAGACAGACAGTGTAAAGACACAGAAGATGGAGTATCACATGTAGGGAAATGCAGGTGGTCCACTGTAGCTAGATTGGACACTGCATGGAAAGAAGTAAAGTGCAAAGCTAAATAGGTAATAAGGGGTCAGGTTGAGGAAATTTTTATTTTTAGATGATTATTAATTGCTTTTGCTTTGTCATGACCTAAATTTCTTCCAGTACCTCTCCCTCCTCACATCTCATGAAGAGCTATCCCACAGGAAATATAATACATTTTAAGGTATATTATGCCATAAAGGTGGTCATTGTGATTTCCAGAACCATTTTTGTGTTAGCAAGGAACTGGAAACAAAGCAGATGCCCAGTAACTGAGGAATGGCTAAACAAATTGTGGCACACAAACACAATAGAATATGACTGTGCTGTAAGAAACAACTATGATTGAGATAGGAACATAGGAATGATTTACATAATCTGTTACAGAGGCATGAGAGTAGAGCCAAGAGTGTTGCAAGATTAAAAAAAAATCACAGACCCAAAGAAGAGCAATAAGACGCTTCTCCATACACCTTTGCAGAGTTGGGAGAACCATATCTGTGGAACATTGCATGTATTTTTAGACCTTTGCAATCAACATTTAAGTTCACAAATTAAATCATCAAAATGAAAATATTTTTTCCCTAAGTTGAGTTGTTAGTAGCACTTAATCTTATCCATTTTATCACAGAATATTTGATCATTAAAGGAACAAAATGTTTCATTTTTTTACTTTCATCTCTGAAATACACATGGGACATAGTATGTACTTAATACACACTTCTTGTATTGAGTTGAATCCATGAAAAAGGATGTTTCTTATTCATCAGTTTTTGCAGAGCCCCTTTTACTTCATTGTTCCTTAGACTGTAGATCAAGGGGTTCAGCATAGGGATCATTACAATGTAGAAAACAGATACCACTTTATTCTCATCTGTTGAGTAACTGGACTTAGGCATCATATAAATGAATGTAAGAGTGCCATAGAACAGAGTGACTGCTGTGAGGTGGGAGGTGCAAGTTGAGAAAGCTTTGGATCTTCCCTCAGTGGAGCTTATCTTCAGGACAGAAAAGAGGATATATACATAAGAAATTATAATAATTAATACTGTGATCATAATTATTGACCCAGAAGAGGCAGCAGGAAGAAATTCAGCAAGATAGTTATAGGAGTAGGAAAGTTTCAAAAGTGGTGAATAATCACAGAAAAAGTGATTGATCTTATTGGGTCCACAGAAGGACCTGTTCAATAAGCAACCAGTGAAGATCCAAGCATTTACACAAGCACCCAAGTAGGAAGTGATGAGTAACTGAGTGCAGACCCTAGTAGATATGTTTGTGGAGTAGAGTAGGGGGTTACAGATGGCCATGTACCGATCATAGGCCATCACAGACAGCAGGAAGCACTCAGCTGTCCCAAAGGTGGCTCCACAGAACATTTGGGCCACACAGCCTCCAAGAGGGATTAAAGTTTTGTCCACAAGGAAGCTCTTAAGCATAACAGGTGTGACTGATGAGGAATATGCAGTGTCTATAAAAGCCAAGTGGCTGAGGAAAAGGTACATTGGAGTGTGAAGCTGGGAGCTCATTCTGATCAGTATGATTATGCTAAGGTTACCAACTAAGGTGACAGCATAGACACCCAGAAATATCACAAAGAGGATGACACGAAGGGTTGGATCATCTGTTAGCCCTAAAATAATGAATTCTTTCACAGCAGTGCAATTATTGCCAGACATCTGTGTTAGAAAGAGAGCCTATTGGACAGAAGAAAAGGAGATTAAAATGAAATACAGATTTAAGATTTAGAAATGTCTATTGATGTATTCAGGAAACATTCATTGGCCACCTCTCACATGCCCATTCTATGAATATATTTGTTGTATCCAATTTTTTTCCCTGGACCAACCATACTGTAAGATTGGGCGATTTTATCATTGTCAGAATGGGGAAAAGACCATAAGAGTGAAGAGGATTGTTTAATTACATTATTAAAACTTTTCTTAACTATTTGCAAGACTGTGCAAATGTATAAATGCTGTTCTGCCATCTAAGCACCATTGTTAATCCCTTCCAAAGAGATAGTCTGCTCTCTGGATCGTCTGAAGGTTCCTTCACCTCTCACAGGACCACTTTCCAGATCTGAAGATGTTATCTACCTCATGCTAATTAACTGTGAGGAAAGTCTTGGTTTCCAAGATAACCCTTATTTTCTAAAATCACAAGAGAGGAGGAATGGAGATTCTCAATTGTGAGTCCTCTCATTGTCCCTTCCCCCCCCTCCCATCTTTGGCAAGGCAATTGGGATTAAGTGAATTGCCCAGAGTCACACAGCTATTAAGGGCAAGTGTCTGAGGCAGGATTTGAACATAGACCTTTCTGACTCCAGGCTTGGTGCTCTAACCACTATGAAACTTAGCTGACCTTTCTCATTGCATTTTGCTCCCAGAATTTAGAATTTCTGGAAAGAGGAATCATTAATCTAGATATTGCTAGCCTGAAGGACTGTGCTAAATCTCCACTGGAAATACTGCTGTTTCTAGAAAAACACTTGCTCTACCTGCTGTAATCATATCCTGTTTTCCTATCAGGTCCTTCAATTGCAGAATAGCTGAGCAAATCATAATACAGGAAAGTAGTGGCAACTTTATGTGCCATAAGAAGTGATGAATAACACTGCTTTAGAGTAATACAGAAACATTTTCACTAACTGATGCAGACTGAATTCAGTAGAACTACAAGAACGATTTATGTAAAAATCACAATAATCATAAGGGGGAAAACCACTTCAAAAGACCTCAGAACTTGGATGAAAATAGTAACAAATCCTGCCATCATAAGACTGATGAGGAAATATTATCAACCACTTCTTGGTAGAGAAGTGATGGACAAGAAGTACAAAATGAAGTTGGATTCTCAGTCATGGGGAATCTGTTTTTTTTTTTGGCCTCCTTGACCATACAGATCTCTTACAAGGAAGGGCTTCCACTGTGAGTGGCAGGAGAAGTAGCTGACTGGGAAACGATAGAAAGGAGTGGATGAAAGGAACAAGAAGAAAACATTTTCAAAATGCACAAGATGTGTCTATAAATGTTACATTTCCTTTAAAGACCTTGAAGTGATTTGCATTTGTTAATCTTTGTTAAGTTCCAAATGCAAGAAATTGTCTTAAATGTTACTTTTTCCTCAAACGCTCTTATTGCTCCTAACTCTAAACACATTTTACATCTCTTCTTAGTTTAGTAAAATATGATATGAAATATTGAGATATTGTTTATCTCAGAGAAGACTCCTACTTAAAACATTCATTTATGGCTCTATGGTTCAGCTCTTTCTCTGGGATCACAAAAAAAAGAATGCCTTAACTTAGTAAAAGAAAAATTGTGGAGTGGTGAGACAATTTTAAACACCTTCTGCTTCACACTTCCCTCTCAAGAGAGGACTTTGCAACCTACTTTTATGACAAAAGAACGGCTGTCCCCTGTGGAATCCCTTTCCTTTCCTCGTCTACAATTCAATATTCCTCAATATCATTCCCTAGTGTCTTTACAACAGTCTAAGACCTTTGATGTGTCTATTTATTTTTCTCCTATTCACTTGTTAAAGCATTGTAATCTGATTTCAGACCCCCTCATTCCACTACAACAATTCTCTGCAAAGTTACCAATAATTTATAAATCATGTTTTTATAATCTTCATTTAAATTCATAGATTGAAGGGAATGTTACAGACTTTGTATTTGTATAATTAGTACCTAAGAAAGTGACTAAAATAATAGGTGGTTAGTAATAATTGTTGATTGATTTATTCTTAACCTCTTCACAGAATATGACACCATGGACCACCTACTCTTATTGGATACTTTTTCCTCATGAATTTTCAAGACACTGACCCTCCTGGTACTAGCATTCCTCCTACCTCTCTGACCTTTCCTTTCCAGCCTCCTTTGGCAGATTACTAACCCTGTGCTGTCTCCTCATCATAAATGTTCCCCCAAACTCTGTCCTATATCCTCTCCTCTTTTTCTATACATTCTCATTAGCTTCCATTGCCATTAATATCTCCAACCAAATGAATCCTGTCAGTAAATCCAGCCCTGAATTCCATTCTATACATCACCAATAATTGAATACTTACAGCTAGATGTCCCAAAAGTTTTAGAAACTCACCAAGTTCAAAAAAGAAATCATCTTATCCCCAATCTTCAACCTAAAACCACTTAACTTCATAATTTCATATTTCTATTGAGGGGCCTACCATCCTTCAAAGAAGTCTATTTTGCAATCTTGAAATCAATCTTTATTCTCCTCTCCCTCTTCCATTTCCTAACCAATCAGTGATCAAGTCTTTTTTTTTTTTTTAAAGCAATCAGGGTTAAGTAACTTGCTCAAGGTTATACGGCCAGTTATTTTTTCTGGGTGTGGTGCTGAGTATCTGAGCCCGGATTTGATCCAGGTCATCCCAACACTGGAGCCGGTGCTCTTACTCGCTGAGCCACCTGGCCGCCCCTAAGCAATTGGGGTTAAGTAACTTGCTCAAGGTTACACAGCCAGGTGTTTCTGGGTGGGTGCTAAGTGTCTGAGCCCGGGATTCGATCTCCAGGTCTTCTCAACACTGGAGCCGGTGCTCTTACTTGCTGTGCTACCTGGCCGCCCCTTCAGTGGTCAAGTCTTGCCACTTCTTCATCTACAGGTTATATCTCATACCCTCTCATAGCCACTTAAAAAGCCATTTCCCTACCTCATGTTTTCATCTGCTCTCACTTGTATTGTAAAAGTCCCTCTATTAGAAATTCAGTCTTTCCTTTAATGAAACTATCCTCTAAAAACCTACAAACATTGTCTACCTAAAGCATATAGCAAACAAATCATGTTACTCACTTACTCAAGACTTGAACAGATCCCTTATTGCTTTGAGGACAAAATAAAATATTTAGAGTCACGCAAAATCATAATCTAGCCTACCTCTTCATATTTATTTCACTTTGCTCTCAGACATGGACTCTATATTACAATCCAACTACTGACTGTTTGTTTCCCAGACTCAGAATTCTATCCTCATCTCTGTCTCTCTGCACAGGCCCATTCTCTAAATGCCCAACCTCATCTCTGCTTCCTAGAAGCCCAAGTTTCCTTTGTGGCTCAGCTAGTGGGTCCACATGACAGGAAACCTAGTTTCTAAAACTCTGTTCCTCCTCAACTTATCTTGTATTTACTTATTTGTGTAAATACATTATCCCATTGTCTCCAATAGAATGTAAGTTCTCTGAGATTAAGAACTGTTTCGCTCTTTTCCCCTTTCTATCACCAGTACCTTGGACAAATTTCTGTACATAGTGGGCAGAAAAAAATATTTGTTGAATGAAAGGCATCAACTCACTTTTAAAAGCACTAAGTCATTTATATTGGTACCATAACCATAAGCAGGTAACAGAAATTCTAGCAACTCAATACCACAATTTAAATTTCATAAATTACTTTCCTCCCAATTTTTAGGGGAAAATGTTGTCGTTTTCCATTTACAGGTGAGGTAACTGCGGGTCACAGAAGTACAATCACCCACAATCAGAAGCAGAATCAGTAAGACTCGATGTGGGATTCAAGCCCAGCCCAATTCTCCTGACTTTAACTCTTTCCACATCAAACAATAACTTTATCAGTGAAATTCTTCCAGATAAAGCCTCAGCCTGAGAAGCAGGGGGAAAGTAACATATGAAACAAACGTACCTATACAGGCACAAAGATCTTTACCTAAGGTATTCTTATCTAACCATGGTTAATCATGTACTTACTGTTTGTAGTGATGTTTCAGGATATATGATATGATTTATGGTAGATCAGAATTTATTTACTAATATGCCATAATATTGTTCCATGCATAGACCTCACTTGCAAGTCTTTTACTTTATATGGCCCTACAAGGGATCCGATGCATGAAGACCCAAACCAGGAATGAATCCTACTCGTTAAGGCATGGTGAGGGGGGAGAAGGAGATAAATTCCTATGCAAAACTGAAATTGATATAAAGTTTGACACATCAAAAGGAATAGACTGGCCCCCCTGAACTGAGCTACAAATAAAAAAACAGAACTAAGTGTTTTTACAGCAAAACCAAGAATAGCGGTGTTACCTACTGATACAAGAAGATGGTAACTTTAGACTCCAATGAACTATCTTTGCACAGTGAGGAAATATTTATGTTTGGTTTTGTAGCCTTTGGGATTTGGACCCTTGAGCACATTAACACCAAACATAGACAACATCATCAAAATGCCATTTGAAATCCACTGGGATTAAGAAAATTGCCCACAGAGGTGAGTTGTTGGAGAAGTTCTCTAAATTCTCAGGGGCCTTTATTAATTTTTTCTTTGTTTATACTTATCTAGAATTTTTTAAATGGAAGAAGAAGATTGAATAACACTATAGCCAAACCAATAAATATGATCTGCTATGGAAGCTTTCAAAAATTGTTCTATGATCAATATGTGGTAATTAGTATTGTGACAATGCTAACTAGGCATAAAAATTGGTCCTTGTCACATTACCTGATTAATTTTGGTTCTTTTATCATTTAACTTTCTGCAATGTAAGTTAGCAATTAAGTTGTTGATATACTTAATTCCAAGAACACCTGAGACATCCAAAACTATTTTTTTAAGTATCACAGAAGGCAGAACTCTGAAAAATCTTTTCAACTACATACGTATCCATCTGATCTTGTTGCTTTCTCCAAATTTTTTTTTACTACAATTAACTTTCGATTTTAATCCATGACCAATCCAGTACAATCTTTAGCTGATTAATGCCCCTTGGAAATGCACCGCAATTCTAATTCTGAGGTCAATCCAATCACTCTTTAACATGTGGATATCAGAACTATTTATAAAATACCTCAACTTTCTCTAGATTTTTTCCAAGGCATTTTCATTACATGTCAACATGCCATTCAGGAAGCAGCCTCTTCAATGTGGGGGATTGTAGCCTCACCCCACTACATATATTACAATCTAAAAACTCTTTGAGTCTTGTAACCCTTCTTTCCCTTTCGTGCTCCCCTACCATCATCACTGAAGAATAAGAAAGGACCAAATAGAATTCAGGAATATTTTGCATTTGCAGCAGCCACCTTACCAAAGGACCCTCAGTTTGTTTTGATCTTTTGACTAAAGAGTGACTATGCTTTAAAGAAGCTGGGTTCTCTTCTCTTTTCCCTGCAGGATGTGCACAGGTGAGAGGATGAGTTTGTCCACAGTGCATAAGAATTTAAAGAGAGCCTGGAGCAGGTCTGGTGGTGGATGGGGCAGCATTTGAACAGCAACTAGTGCTCCATCCATTCTGGTCAAGGGAGAAGCCTGAGAATCCTGTCTGGGAACACCACTCATTGTTTCTCTTCCATGAAGCACAACTGATATCAGGGATTCACCATGTCTTCACTTTTCTCACCCAATTTAGGAAAGCCTATAGTAATGCAAAAATTTCTTTCTTTTATCTAGTTTATTTCTTTCTGTTGAATTTACATTGCAATGTGGCATAAGTTAAACTATGGTTGATCACAACAATTTCTGGTTTTTATATGTTTTGTTATTGAGAATAGGATGCAATAGAGAGGGGTAGTGGCAAGCTACACACTTTTTTTCTTTTTCTAATTAAAGGGGCCATCTTTGACTCACTTCTTAAAGAGGTCTATTCATTGAATGGTTACCTCCCTCTAAGTAAGTACCTGAAAAGGCCTTAGTCTAAAAGGGCCAGGGTCTCCCATTGCATCCTGGGTCATCTCCAGTCACCTTGATGAATATCAGGTCACTGGATCCAGATGGCTCTGGAAGAGAAGGTGAAGCTGGTAACCTTGCACAGCCCTCCCTTACTCAAATCAAAGCCAACTGCAAGTTATGTCATCATTTCCCTGATGCCACAGTCCTCTTCAAAAATGAAGGACAAACAAACCAACACAAAAAAATATTGAAGAAAATATAGACTGTTGGAAAATAGCAGGATCTTCCATGCTTGGGAACTCCGAGCTTAATTAAAAGGCTTGAGCTGATTTTTATTCTATAACTTCCCAAAGTGGGGTAAAAACATGGATATGGTTTTATCCTGAAACAAATATAAGCCCAACAATAATTTCTGTCTGGTGAAGGATATGACAAACTTACACAGCAGGGCACATGGTCTTCTCCATTCTTCCCATGCTTAGTAAGAGGCTTCTAAAATCATGGAGCCAAGGTTGGGGACTAAAGGGAAAATCTCATTTGAGAGTAGGAAGGAAGTAGCTGGAAAAGACTGTCAGTGTCCATATTAGAAAGGTAAGGGCCAAACAGGGATAGTTTGAGAATCCAAATCTTTTCTCTTCTGCTGCAGCCTAGCTGAATCATTTCACCTTCTACATGCAACCCTTGCCAGGCATGCTGCTTCACATTTTTCTTCCTTTCAGTAATTGTGATAGCCTGAGTTTTCATTTCACAAGGTCAGTTTACTATTGATAAACTTCTTTGTACTTAATCAGGTGCTCAAAATGCAGATATGGTCTCTTACCACCACCATAGTTTAAGCCTTTACAGCATAGGAAAACTTTGGAAAACATGTGCTCCAGTGGCACCTCCTTTAGGCACCCAGGAATCCTTCCATGCTAGAATAAGGAATTGGAGTTGGATTACATGAAGTACACATGGAGTCAGGAAAGAGTCATATTGATTATCTGCTCTGATCAAAATACATTTTGTAGTTCCAAGTTCAGCTCTGGACATGACATATTACGAAGGATACTGACATGCTGAAATATATACAAAGAGGCTGGTCAGGCTAGAGAAGAATGAAAAGCATCCCATAAGATTATGGGTTCAAGTAATTGGGGATGTGTAAGGGTTATGGGATTTAAAGATCTTCCATGCCCCGTTGGACTTGCTGATGTAGCAGGAAGGGGCGGAGCAAGAGGAAGCGGAAGCCAAGCTAGCGTTCCTGCGTTGGCTGGCGGTGGTGATGACGGCGGCAGCAGCAGAGGCAGTGGCAGCGCGAAGCCCTTTTTGAGTTAGGACTGCTAAGGACTTTCTGCTAAGGACTCCTGCTGAGGACTGCCAGGGGCCGGAGCTGCTGGGAGCGCGCTTCCAGGACGCTGGGTGGTTGCTGTGTGTGGGGAGAGGAGGACCTTTGCCTGAGGTAGCCTGTTCTGTTTTAAAGGCTTGAAAATGTGGGTGCTTTCTACTTTATCGACCTGTGCCAATATCATAACTACTCTGATGGCTTTCACTTTCTGGTTTTGGGACTCAGTCTTTTGGTATCTTAATAAATTTTCTAGTTTATTTCCTCATATGGCAAACATGACGTATTTTGTAATGGATAATTATATCAGCATATTTGTAATCTCTATAGGCATTGTGAATATGGCATTGCTGATACAGGATGTGCACCTGGAAAAGATGTGATTTTAAAAGGACATGATAGTTTTTTTCAAGTAGCTGAAGAATTTTCATGTGGAAAACATCTTCTACTTGATCCCAGAGAACAGAACCACCAGCAATAAGAAGCAATGTCAGAGAGACAAATTTTAGTTTAGATGAGGAAAAAAATACTAATAATCAAATCTCTCTAAATAAGAATGATTTTCCTTGAAAGAGAATGATTTTACCATCATTTTGACTTCAAGTAGGATAGAATATGCTTTAAACATTATTCTTTTAAGAAAAAATTTTCTTTATATGCTAGAAAATCATCATTGAAAGTTACTATTTCTATAAATAAAAAAGCTCACAAATGAGAATTGTATATGAAAATGTGAAATTGTTACATTTAACTTTTTGTCTCTGCCATTCTTCATTTCTCAAAGCTTGGTGTTTTTAAATCTCCCACCTTTCAGAAGACTAATAGTAATCAGAGCCCTTACCTTTGAACATTTACTCTTTGGATGATTTGGTTTTGTCAGGTGTCCTGACAAGCCATCCTTGGTTCCAGGTTTTAATATCAAGCCCTGGATAAGTGATAAGTCTTTTCTGTCCATTTGCAAACATTAAATAGCAAGTGCCCTCTAAACAGATATCTCTATGGTGTATGTTATGGCTGTAAATGTGTGGTCTAGGCAGCTGGCTGGTGCAGTGGATAGAGTGCTGGGTCTGGGATCAGGAAGACTTGAGTTCCAAACCAGCCTCCAACATTTCTTAGCTATGTGCTCTTGGGCAAGTTACTCGATCTCTGTCTCCCTCAGTTTCTTCATCTGTAAAATGGGCACAATAACAGTAGCCATACCACTCTGCCATTTGTAAAGACCTAATGATCTGCTTTGCACAGTGTTTAGCACATATTACATCACAGGTGCTTAATAAATGCTTGCTCACTTCTCCTTGTACCACTTAAAAGTGAAAGCAAAGTCCAACACTCAACTTGCATATGCACCGAAGTGGTTTATTGAAAGATGTGATATAGTTAGCCTGGGAGGGATATTGCATATAAATAATGAGGAAGCAGATAACACCTCCTCCAGGTGATTCCAGATGACAAGCATGCTTCTTCAAGTCTCTACTTTTGCTACTCTTTTGTCTGCCACTGACATGTTAATACAAGGACCAGCCTCTGCTGTAGGACAAATCTTTACTTGCAATGCAGTCTGAGGATGAATTATTCTTGTCTAAAGAGAAAGTATTTTCTTGTTCCATTACTTATCATCAAAATCTTGCTGCACAACAGGCCTCCAAGGTTTAGAAGTGCTGATGGGCTAGGGAATGCATAGCCAAGATTGCGAACAGTCTGTATGCATTCAATATTGGCCAAGAATGGAGACTCAGCCTTGGCATACATTCAATTTCCTTTGTGGCTTTAGAAACATGTTACAGTAAACTGGGGGGAAAGGCCTACAATGAGCATTTTTTTTTTTCAAAATTAGTCTAAGAGGGCAGCTAGGTGGTGCAGTGAATAGAGTACTGGCCCTGGAGTCAGGAGGACCTGAGTTTAAATCTGGCCTCACACACTTAACACAAAAACTAGCCATGTCACTTAACTAGGTGAGTCACTTAACCCCAATTGCCCTACCTTCCCCCCTCCAAAAAAAAAAAGCAAAATTAGTCTAAGGATAAAATATGTTTAGAGACCATGTGAGGTAACTGTTATCTCTTGCTGGGCATCATACTCAATACAGGTGATAATAATTATTTTGAATATGACCTGGGAAGAACCTTGTATTATCTTATACATAGCCCATTCAGGCTTTTTTCACAAGTTATAGAGAAAAAAACTTTTGAACTTTTAGCATGCAACATACAAAGCTACAAAAGTTTTCAAAGAAAACTCTGAACTTCACATTCAAATGATTACAATAAACTCTACTCATTATTACTATTTCTCCTAGTTAAGTTTCCATTTCAGTGTACAATAATGAGTGCCTCAGTTGATCCATTATATCAGGCCAAGGTCAGCTCCAGCTACACCCACATTTTTGTCTGGTCATTTCCTCAAGAGCTATCTCGCTACCATATTGTCAACATGCAAATACCCACCACCCAAATGTAGGGCAGTTCTGGTTGAGTAAGGACAAAACTGTTCATTAAAAGGAAAAGATAGACATGCATGTCGGGTCCCTAAGTCCAAAGTTACAATGGAACCCCAAACCCAGGAGGAACAGGAGAAGTTTATGCTAGAAAGGCACAAAGAGGAGAGCTTGTGGTGGAGACTGGACCATCCTTTCCAGGAACTAGTGAGAAACAGAAGAAGGATGCTTTGCTGCATCAGTTGAGCACAAAGCTGATTTAAGCCATTCTGAGGTGCACAGCTCAGCAAGCCCAGTGAGCAAACACCAACAAAGTGTATGGGAGTGAACAGGACATATGGCTCACTGCAGGCTCCTGATTCACACCTTTCAGCAAACAGTCTTACTCTGTGTCCCCTACATCTGCATGGTAAGATAACTTGTGGAAGACAGATGTGTTAGTCTCAGGAGTACGTTCCCAACAGGTATCTCCAACATACCCCACTCCACCTCCTCATTTGCCTCATCTGGAATAACAATCAAAACAACACTGTTTTTTGTTCCTGAAAGGTGTCAGTTTATTCTCCTAAAGCTCTGCTCACCAACCCCATGTAACATCTGTAACAAAAATCACCTCATTTAAAGACTATGATATAATTTTTTGTCTCCAAAGGATTCTGTAGTTCCCTCCTTTTCACCTTTAGAGGGTTTTTTAGATGTGAACATTATAATTTTAGTCACTATGTTCCAAGCCCCCAGTAAGGAAAATTCTAACATTCCAAATACAGAGTCAATAACCTAATTTCTCCACCCAAGTTGGCATTAATCCATGCTCATATGGCCTTGTGGTCGTTTCTGCCTCTGTTCTGTCTATTCTGACTTGCTAGGTGGAGAACCATTACAGAAGGCTGAGACCATGTGAGTTTAAAAGGCCAGATCAACAAAATGCAATAAGTTTGGATATTGGAGTCTCTCATAGAGTCTGTGGGCAACCAATTAGAGACCACCAGCAGAGCACTAGGCAAAGATTAGGACCCTTGGTTTCACAGTCAGGAGCTCAGCTACTACAAGCAAGGAGGAGAGGATGCATTAAATATGCTACCTCTGGCAGTGAAGTTGGTAGAGCCAATGCTTTGTGGTAAATTCTCTAAGCTTGAGTCTACTCTTCCAGGGACTAGGTGATACAGGCGAGACTATGTAAATGGTCCATTGGCATGTGATTCTAACTTTTGGTTGTGCTATATCTTCTCAGTAAATATCTCTTTTAAAGCTAATTGATAATGATTGGTTAGAAGACATGGGAAAACCAGATACCACATCAAATGATGGTTTGGGGGAGATATTAATTGGTACTGGAGATTGATGTTAGGAAAACACATTGAAATGGAGACAGGAGTTCAGGCTGATAGTATAAGCAAAAGCAGCACAATCCTTTTATTATTACCTCCTAAAATTCTGAGAGCAGATATAGAAAGCCTTGCTCTGTGGGCCCTGATTCATTAGTTTGCCTGTGTTAGTTGGGATAAGTACCCCCAAGAGCCTATATGAACCTCACAATAATATAAAGGGAAATTATGAAGAAAGGAGGAAATAGCATTGTCAGATTTCAAATTATTCTATGAAATTGATTATGAACAGGTTATATTACAATATGATTTTTTCGCAAACAATGTCATATTGGGTAAAAGATAGAATTACACCACAGAAGAAACAATGCAGAATTGTAATCAAAGTTAAATGTTAAATTAGTATTTGAAAAAAGTAAAGATTACAAAACAAAGGGGAAAGATAATCATTTTGAATACTGAATCATGTCAACCAGAAAGACTACTAGGTTGAATTAAGAGAAGCATGTAATCCAAAATTAGCAAGCTGATAATTTTACTGATTTCTACATTGATAAGACCAGATATGGAATACCATGTTGAGGTCTAGCCTCTTTGTTTTAAGAAATAATTGAAAATAGGGAGGGTATCTAGAGGAGAAGAGCTGAGATGGTGGTCAGTCAACAAGGATTTTCAGGGCTTATTATATGCCAGGCTTTATGCTACAACTTGGAATACAAAAGAAAACAAAAAAAACCCAGCCTTCCAGGACCTCACATTCTATTGAGAGAGACATCATGTAAATAGCTAGCTACATGCAAATTATAGGCAGTGAAGATGGGTGGTCATCTTACAGAGAAAGTTACTATTAACTTGAGAGATCCAGAAAGAATTTTGTGCAAAGTGGGATTTAAGTTGTTTTGAGGCAATCCCAGAAAATTAAGTGGCAGAAGTGGAGAGCAAGGTATTTCAGGCCTGTGAGACAGACAATATAAAGACACAGAAGATGGAGCTTCCTGTGTGAGGAAAGGCAGATGGTCCAGGGTAGACACATTGGACACTGCATGGAGGGGAGTAAAATGTTAGACTAAATAGGTAAGAAGGGGTCAGGTTGAGGAAATTTTTATTTTTTAAATGATTCTTTATTAATTTCTTTTGCTTTTTTCATGACCTAAATTTCTTCCAGTACCTCTCCCTCCTCACATCTCATGAAGAGCTATCCCATAGGAAAAAGAATACATTTTAAGGTATGATGTGATAAAGGTGGTCATTGAGAAAAGGAAAGTTCCTGTATACACTAAAATTGTGGCCTGCACTCACAGCACCAACCAAAACATGGGAGCATGAATAATGAGTCTGTGGGCCAGGCGAAGATTGTCAAACCATTCATAATTTATTACATGCATGCTAAGCAAATCTCAAATAAGTATCTGAGGGTCCAGCTTTATATAATACAGCTAAAGCACTTACATCATACTTTCTCATGGTAAACTTCATGTTGTTTGCTACATGAGGTGCCTAACTTGCAACCTTCAGAAGGCCATTCCAATGGGACACTCCCTTGCTCTCTTGTCTCATGCATTACTACTTTATCCATATCACTCAAGCAGCCAGGGTTTCAGGGACCGTCAGAATGTTCCAAGCCTCCCTTGCATGAGAAGTGAGTAACGGGAGGTGGAGAATCAGCTTCCTGAGATTGTGGGCCCAGTCTGAATTCATCCCCATGGCATGCAGACCCCTCAGAGTGTGCCCATGACACACCCCTCAGAGCCCTCAACAGCACCCCCTACACAAAATATTTCCAGCACCATTTTTGTGGTAGCAAGGAACTGGAAACAAAGCAGATGCCCAGTAACTGAGGAATGGCTAAACAAATTGTGGCACACAAACACAATAGAATATGACTGTGCTGTAAGAAACAACTGTAATTGGTATAGGAACGATTTACATAATCTGTTACAGAGGCATGAGAGTAGAGCAAGGAACACAACATACACAATGAACATAATCATGTAAATGGAAATAAAAGCCCCTATAAATCAAGGTAAGATGAGTGCTGCAAGATTGTCCCCCCAAAAAGTCATAGACCCAAAGAAGAGCAATAAGACACTTCTCCATACACCTTTGCAGAGTTGGGAGATCCATGTTTGTGGAACCTTGTGTGTATTTTGAGACCTCAGCCATCAAAACTTGAATTTACAAAATAACCTATCAAAATGAAAATACATTTTTTTTCTAAAACTGAGTTGTTGATATCATTTAATTCTAACTATTATATCATTAGAATATTTGATCCTTAAAGGAGGAAAATGTTTCATTTTTTCCTTACATCCCTGAAATAAAACACAGTGTTTGTGACATAGTATGTACTTAATAAATATTTGTTGTACTGAGTTGAATTCATGAAAAAGGATGTTTCCTACTCAATAGTTTCCTCAGGGCCCCTTTTACTTCATTGTTCCTTAGACTGTAGATCAAGGGGTTCAACATAGGGATCATTACAATGTAGAAAACAGACACCACTTTATTCTCATCTGTTGAGTAACTGGACTTAGGCATCACATAAATGAATGTAAGGGTCCCATAGAAGAGAGAAACTGCTGTGAGGTGGGAGGTACAAGTTGAGAAAGCTTTGGATCTCCCTTCAGTGGAGTTTATCTTCAGAACAGAGAAGAGGATGTATGCATAAGAGATTATGATAATTAGCACTGTGATCATAATTATTGACCCAGCAGAGGCAGCAGGAAGAATTTCAGCAAGATGGTTGTGGGAGTAGGAGAGCTTCAAAAGTGGTGAATAATCACAGAAAAAGTGATTGATTTTATTGGGTCCACAGAAGGACAGATTCAATAAGCAACCAGTGAAGATCCAAGCATTTACACAACCACCCAGATAGGATATGATAAGTAACAGAGTGCAGACCCTAGTAGACATGCTGGTGGAGTAGAGTAGGGGGTTACAGATGGCCATGTACCTATCATAGGCCATCGCAGCCAGCAGGAAGCACTCAGCTGTCCCAAAGATGCCTCCACTTAGCAGCTGGGCTGCACAGCCTCCAGGAGGGATTATGGTTTTGTCCACAAGGAAACTCTTGAGCATAACAGGTGTAACAGTCGAGGAATATCCAATATCTACAAATGCCAAATGGCTGAGGAAAAAATACATTGGAGTATGAAGTTGGGAGCTATTTCTGATCAATGTGATTATGGTAAGGTTACCAACTAAGGTGACAGCATAGACTCCCAAAAATATCACAAAGAGAATGACACGAAGATTTGGATCATCTGTTAACCCCAAAATAATGAATTCTGTCACAGCAGTGCAGTTATTGCCAGACATCTGTGTTAGAAGGAGAGCCTATTAGACAGAAGATAAGGAGATTAAAATATAACATAAGATTAAGCTTTGGATATGTCTATTGATGTATTCAGGAAACATTCACTGGTCAGCTCCTACATGCCCATCCTACTTTGCTCTTGTGCATCATGGCAGCATGGTCATAAGCAAAGCAGAGATGAATATTTGTTCCCTCCAAATTTTTCCCCTGACCAACCATACTGTATGATTGGCCAATTTTACCATTGTGAGAATACAAAAAGGCTGTAAGAGTAAAAAGGATTGTTTAATTACATCATTAGAACCTTTCTTAACTATATATAGAGACTATATCCAAATGTGTGAATGCTGTTCTGCCACTTAAGCACCATTGTTAATCCCTTCCAAAGAAATAGAGTCTGCTCTGTTCCTTCCCCTTTCATAGGACCACTTTTCACATCTGAAGATTTTATCCACCTCATGCTAATTGACTATGAGGAAAGTCCTAGTTTCCAAGATCACACTTTTTTTTTTAAATCCTAAGAGAAGAGAATGGAGATTCTCAATTCTGAGTCTTATTGTATTTTGCTACTGGAACTTGGTGTTTCTACAAAGAGGAATCATTAAGATAGATATAATATGCTAGTCTGAAGGACTATGGAAAATTTTCCATGGAAATGCTGCTGTTTCTAGGTAAAACAAAGGAAAACACTTCCTCAACTGCCTGTAATCATGTCCTGTTTTCCTACTGCATCTTTCAATTGCAGAATAGCTGAGCAAATTGTGGTATAGGATTGTACTGGCAATTTTATGTGCCATAAGAAATGATGAAAAACACTGCTTTGGAATAATATGGAAATACTTTGATTAAATGAAGCATTAGAACTACTAGAACAATTCATGTAATAACCACAATAATCGTGAGAAGGGAAACCACTTTGAAAGATCTTAGAACTTGGAACAAAATAGGGACAAATCGTGTCATGGGACTGATGAGGAAATATTATCAACCACTTCTTGGCAGAAAAGTGATGGACTAGAGGTACAGAATGAGGCATTCTCAGACATGGTGAATTTGTTGATTTTGTTTCCAGTTAAGGAAACAAAGAGATCTCTTACAAGGTAAAACTTCCTCTGTTAGTGGCAAGAGAGGTAGCTGACTGGGCAGTGATAGACATGAGTGTATGAAAGGAACAAGAACAAACCATTTTAAAAATGCACAGGAGAAAAAAGGAAGCATAACTTTACATCTACACACACGTATATGTATGTAGAAATGTTATGTTTCTTTTAAAGACTAAACTGTCTTGAAACACTTGCATTTGTTAATCTTTGTTAAGTTCCAAGTGCAAGAAAATGTCATAAATATTACTTTTTCCTGAAAGGCTCTTATTATTGCCAACTCTAAACTCATTTTTCTTCTCTTCTCAGTACAGTAAAAATGACACAAAATATTGAGATACTGTTTATCTCAGAAAAAAAATCTGACTATAATACTTATTTATAGTTCAACTCTGTGACCACAAGAAAAAAGAATGCCTTAACAGTAAAAAGTTTTAGAGTGATGAGATAATTATTCTACACCTTCCACTTCCCATTTTCCACTCAAGAAAAGACTTTGCAACTTACTTTTGTGACAAAGGAAAGGCTGTCCTGGTGAGATTCTGTTTCTTTCCTCTTCTACAGTTTAATATTCCTCAATATTAACCCCTAGTGTTTTTGCAATAGTCTCTGAAAGAGAGAGAGTCCTTCTTTTCTCCAGGATTAATTCCTCTATTTATTCCATTGATCCCATCCTTCCTATTTCAACCTTAAGCTTCATCTGTTGAAAAACTACCCTATCATCTTTAATCTTTTTATCTATAAGCTTCTTTCCTTGTTCCTATAAATGGGCTCAAATCTGTGCAATCCTTTGCAACCTTTCATTTGACCATGACATTCTTTCAATTTATAATACTACATCTCTTCTCTTTCCCTATCAGCTCTCAGGAGGGGAAAATCTCTTTGTTGAGTCCTCTTCTCCTACTCATTAAAGCATTCTGATCTGATTTCTGACCCCATCACTTGACTACAACTATTCTCTGCAAAGTTACCAATAATTTCTAAATCACAATGTTTTTGCAGTCTTCATTTAAATTCGCATATGGAAAGGATTGTTACAGACTTTGTATTTGTATCATTAGCACCTAGGAAAGTGGCTGGAAAATAGTAGGTGTTTATTAAATACTTTTTGATTGATGGATTCTTGACCTCTTTGCAACATGTGACTCTGTGAACCATCTACTCTTATTGGATACTTTTTCTCATGAATTTTCATGACACTGGCTCTCCTGGTACTAGTATTCCTCCTACATGTCCGACCTTTCTTCTCAATCTCCTTTGGAATATTATTAACCCTGTGCTGCCTCCTAATCATAAATATGCCCCCAGACTCTATCCTAGTCCCTCTCCTTTTTTCTCTACCTTCTCAATGAAGTCATTAACTTCCACTGCCATTAACATCTTCATCCAAATGAATGCTAAGTCTGTAAATCCATCCCAGAACTCCTATCCCCTGATCACCAGTAGCTGGACATTTGTAACTAGATGACTCCAAAACATTTGAAGCTTAACATGTTCAAAAGAGAAATCATCTTATCCCCAATCTTCAACCTAAAGCCATTTATCTACATAATTTCTTATTTCTGTTGAGGGTCCCACCATATTTCCAAGAACCCTAATTTGCAATCCAGAAATCAGTCTCTATTCTTCATTCCATCTTCCATTTCCTAGTCAGTCAGCTGCCAAATTTTTCCACTTCTTCATCTACAACATATAACTTATAATCTCTCATCTTCACTTAAATAGCCATCATCCTAACTCAGGCATGAATATCCCCTAACTTGCATTATTGCAAAAATCTCTTAATTAGAAGTCCAGTCTCTCCTTCTTCTAAACTCTAAAAACATACGAAAATGGTCTTTCTAAAGCACACAGATAATCATGTTACTTACTTACTCAAACCTTAACAGATCCTTTATTGCAGTAAGGACAAAATAACAATTCTTTACCTAGATGTTTAGAGTCATGCACAATCTGAATCCAGTTTCCCCCTTCATATTTATTTCACTTTGTTCTCAGACATGTACTCTATATCCAGCCCAACTGGCCTACTGCCTGTTCCCCAGACTCAGAATTCTATCCCCATCTCTTTCTTTCTACACAAGACATCTTCCATGCTCCAAAAGCCCTACCTCATTTCTGCTTCTTAGAATCTCAAGCTTCCTTGGTGTCTCAGCTAGTGGTTCATCACTTACAGAAAGTCTAGTTTCTAAAGCAGTTTCTCCTAACCTTATCTTGCATTTGCTTATTTGTGTAAATATTTTATCCCTTTTTCTACAATAAGCTGCCTGAGTTTAAAGATTGTTTCATATCCCCCTTCTATCTCCAGTGCCTTGGACAAGGCTCTGTGCATAGTGGACACAGAGAAATATTTGCTGAATGAAGGCACCAACACATTTTTGAAAAACTTAAGTCTCATTTATGTTGGTAATATAATTACCAATAGCAGATAACAATAATTCTAATAAATCAATCCCACTATTTAAATTTCATAAATTAGTTTCCTCCCAAAACTTTTAGTTGATAATATAATTGTTATCATTTTATAGATGATGTAACTGAGGATAACAGAGGTGTAGTCACCCACAATCATAGTCATAGCCAGTAAGACTCAGACGTGGGATTCAAACCCAGCTCTAATGACTTCAAGTTCAATTCTTTTTTCACTACATCAACCAAGAAATATATCAGTGAATATCCTCCAGCTAAAACCTCAGTCTGAGAAGCAGGGGGAAAGCAACACATGAAACAAATGTACCTTTATACATACAGAGTTGTTTACCTAAGGTATTCTTATCTAACCACATTCAATTATGTACTTACTGTTTGTTAGTGATATTTCAGGATGTATGATATTACCTATGGTAGATCAGAATTTAATTACTAATATTCTGGAATAATGTTCCATGCATACATATCACTTGCAAATCTTTGACTTTATATAGCCCTACAAGGGACCATATACATGAAGACCCAAATCAGGAATGAATCCTACTCATTAAGATAGATTGGGGGTGGGGGGAGATTCAAGCCCTAAGCAAAACTGAAATCAATGTAAATTTGAGAAATAGAAAAGAATATACAGGTCTGCCCACCCTGAACTCAGCTACAAATAAAAAATCAGAGCCAAGTGTTTTTACAACAAAACCAAGAACAGCAGTGATACCTATTGATGCAAGAAGATGATAACTTCAGGCTCCAAGGAACTCTCTGTGCACAGCAAGGGAATATTGATGTTTGGTTTTGCAGCATTTGGGATTTAGACCCCTGAGCACCTTAACACCAACTATAGCCAATATCATCAAAATTCCATTTGAAATCCAGTGGGATTAAGAAAATTACTAACATGAAGGTGAGTTGTTCAAGAAGTCCTCTAAATTCTCAGGGGCCTTTGTTAACTTTTTCTTTGTCTATATTTTTCTAGGATTTTCTAAAAAGGGAAAAATAAGACTGGATAACAATATAGCCAATCTAGTAAGTATAATCTTCTATGGATGCTCTCAAAAATTGTTCTTGGATCAATATGTGGTAGTTGTTATTGTGGCAATGTTAACTAGATGAAAATTGGTCCTCATCACAACTCCTGATCCATTTTGATTCTATTACCTTTTAATTTTTTGCAATGTCAATTAGCATTTATGCTGTCGGTGTACTTAAGAAATTCCCAGAGTACCTGAGAAATCTAAAACTAATTTTTTAAAGTATCACAGAAGTCAGAACTATGAAAATCTTTTCAATTTTGTAAATAATCATCTGATCTTGTTGCTTTCTCAAAAGGTTTTACTCCAATTAACTTTCTATTTTAATTAATGACATTTTCAGTTCAATTCTTTCTAGTTAATAATGCCTTTTCAAAATGCACCCTAGATCTGGACTTCCAGGTGCTAAGGTGTCATTGTAAGGGTAAACTGACACAACTCTCCCGTACTCACATCCAAAGAATCACAACCCCACAACAAATGCTAGAACAGCAGGATTAGGAAAAAGATGGGTTGAAACAATCTTTTAACCCAAGAAACTTGGAAGATCAGCAAGAAAGGTCCATATCACTTGGGTGAAAGTGGAGGGCAGTATAGGGCAGGAAGCATCCCAGCAAACCAGCAGCAAGACCCACCTTAGCACACTAGTGGGAGATCTTTAGCCCCAGTGTGGTGGAGCAGGCAAATGCCAACACCAGGACTTCCCTTGTGCCTTAGCATAGCCAGGGGAACTATAATATGGGCACCTAAGCAAATAGTGTCTAGACATACACAAGCCAGCACTAGCCCACCAAGCTTCAGCATAGCCCTGGGCAAACAACCTTCAGTGGCCAGGACTCATGCTTCAGCATAGCCCTCAGCAAACAAGCAGCCTCCAGAGGCCTGTCCACAAGTGTTTCAGTGTAGTCCCTAGGAAATGCAGAAACACCTCTCAGAACATACCAGAAA
Source organism: Petaurus breviceps papuanus (assembly GCF_028583685.1). Lineage (NCBI taxonomy): Eukaryota > Metazoa > Chordata > Mammalia > Diprotodontia > Petauridae > Petaurus > Petaurus breviceps. Next base: position 52,173,415 of record NW_027185698.1, read on the forward strand.
CCACCATTAAGACCCCATCTTAGCACCAGGTAAGATAGCAGAACCCTGCAGCCTCCAGTAGCACCAAACAACACCTACCCTACTCCTACAGTATAGCACCAGACATAAGGGTCCCCTGTGAGCCTCAGGGGAACATCAGTGCAGCAACAGGTGAACAGCCAGATCCTTCAGCCACCAGCATAAGAAGGGAGAGACAGTGACCCCTCCATCCAAGGAGCAGAGATCAAATTTAAGAGAAAGGAAAAAAGTCAAAAGGGGTGGTAGTGGTGGTGGTGGTGAGCAGAAAATAATAAAAAAATAATCTGACCATAGAAAGCTGTTATGGTGAGAAGGAAGACCAAGGCACAAACTCAGAAGAGAAAACAATGTCACAACATCTACGGGAAAAAAGCACAAAGAAAAATGGATGGAAAGCAGTCTCAGGACCAGAAAGATCTCATGGAAGATCTCAAAAGGGAGATTACAAATCATATAAGAGAGATATAAGAACAGTTTGTAAAAGAAATGAAAATGATACAAGAGGATTATGAAAAAAAAGTCAACAACCTGGAAAACTGTTTAAAAAGTGGAATTGCCCAAATGGAAAAGGAGATGAAGAAAATCCATTGAAGAAAATAACTCCTTAAAGAGTACAATTGGACAAATTGAAAATTAAGTACAAAAGCTAATCAGAAAAACAATACCTTAAAAGTTAGAATTGAGCAAATACAAGCTAATGACTCTATGAGGTAGCATGAATTAATCAAACAAATTCAAAGGAATGAAAAAATTGAAGAAAATGTAAAATACCTCATGGGAAAAACAATTGACCTGGGAAATAGATACAGGAGAGACAATATCAGAATCATTGGACTATCTGAAAGTCATAATCAAAAGAAAGACCTAGACAGCATCTTTCTAGAAACTATTAAGGAAAATTGTCCTGATGTCCTGGAACCAGAGGGCAAATAAGCATTGAAAGGATGCATTGATCACCTCAAGAAAAAGATCCCAAAATAAAAACTTCAAGGAATATTATAGACAAATTTCAGAACTATAAAGTCAAGGAAAAATACTATAAGTGGCCAGAAAGAAATAATTCAGATACTGGGGAGTCACAATCAGGACCACACAGAAATTGGTAGCTGCAATGTTAAAGGATGAGAGGTCATGGAACATTATATTCTGGAGGGAAAGGGATCTAGGACTACAACCAAGAATCACTTCAAGGTGATGGGGAGGGGGGAAATGGCCATTCAATGAAATTGAAGGACTTCAAACTTTAATAAGGAGAAGACTAGAACTAAAAAAAAATTTGACCTTCAATATCAAAACTCAAGAGAAGCATAAATGGTAAAAAGGAAAAAAGAAAACATAAGGGATTCAATAGATCTGTTTATACATTGGTTTACATTTGTTTACATCCTTACACAGGAAGATCATATTGTGCCCAAACCGAAATTACCCATCTCCTGATTTGAAACCCGCCATTAAGCCCCTTTATATATTTGTCTTTGTCTCTATCCTATACCCTGTAATATCTTAAAACAGCTTAAGGCATAGTCTTGGGTATTGCCCAAGTTGTAGTCCCAGGGTTATGGCACAAGTTTATCTTACAAAGAGACCACCCTGTTCTGTTCCTGCTGACCAAGCAGGGTCCCCACACTCTTTACTCAGAACCCCATTACCCAATGACCCTCCACCCTGTACCCTCCACCCTGTTCTGGGAGGGACCCCCCTCCAGGAAAAGTTGCACCCTTCTACCCTTGTGCCATCTTCCCAAATTAACCCTGAGCTATAGATCTAACCAATGGCAATTCCTGGCTTCTGTACATCATTGTTTATGCTAGCTCCCCTCCCCAATTGTGGTTTTAGCCTTTATAAGCACTGTATGTACCCCAATTTGGGGCTGCCTGATTTGAATTTATACTCCAGGCAGTGCATGCTTAATCAATAAATCCACACCTAAATTTACCTTGAACCCAGGTCTCAGCTCACTCCTATTCTCTGCACAACAATAATACTTGTAACTTTTAAAATTGTGTCACTAACAGTATGAAAAAAGAACTATACATAGACAGAGGATATGAGTATAAGGTGAATTTGAGGGAATGACAAAAATTTTAAGAGATGAGAAATAGGAGTACAAATGGTGCAGAAGGAAGGGAGAAGTAGAAGGGTAAATTATCTTACATGAAGAAGCAAGAAAGACCTATTACAGTAGAGGAGAATATGAAAGGCTGAGCATTGGGCATAACTTGAACCTTACTTTCATCATTACTGGGTCAAAGAGAGAATAATATACACAATTATATGAATAAAGACATTTATCTTACCTGACAGGGAAATAGGAGGGAAGGAGATTTAATAAAGAGTTGCAGAAGGGACTGGCATAAAGGAGCACCTATCAGGGAAAGTGGTAAACAGAAACAAAACACTGGTGAGGTGGGAAAGGGTGAAAGGAGAGAGTGGATAAAGAGGGGGAAGAATAGGATGGAGGGAAATACACAGGTGGTAATCATAACTGTGAACATGAATGGCATGAATTGTTCCAGAAAACAGAAGTGGATAGCAGAATAGATCAAAAACCAGAATCCTACAATATGTTGCTTACAAGAAAAACACTTGAAGCACAGAGACACACCCAGAGTAAAGATAAGCAGCTGGACCATAATCTATTATGCTTCAGCTGAAGTAAAAAAAAACTGGGGTAGCAATCCTGATCTCAGACAAAGTAAAAGCAAAAATATATCTAATTAAAAGATATAAGGAAGGAAACTAAATCTTGCTAAAAGGTACTATGAAACAATCAAATTAGAAGGGCAAATCTACCTGTCAGATCTATGGGGAGGGGAAAAATTCATGACCAAAGGAGATAGAGAGCATTACAAAATGTAGAATGAATAATTTTGATCATATTAAATTGAAAAGCTTTTGTGCAAACAAAACCAATGCAACCAAGATTAGGAGGAAAGCAGAAAGCTAGGAAACAATCTTAGCAAAAAAAAAAATAGCAAATGTCTCTGACAAAGGCCTCATTTCTCAAATATATAGAGAACTGAGTCAAATTTATGAGAATATAAGCCATCCCCCAACTGATAAATCATCAAAGAATATGAACAAGCAGTTTTCAGATAAAGAAATTAAAGCTATCTATAGGCATATGAAGAGGTGCTCTAAATCACTTTTTGTTAGATAAATGCAAATTAAAGCAACTGAAATAAATACTAACTCACACCAATCATATTACCTAATATGACAAAAAAAGAAAATGATAACTATTGGAGAGGACATGGGAAAGTTGGGATACTCATACATTGTTGATAGAGTTGTGAACTGATCCAACCACCCTGGAAAGCATTTTGGAACTATGCCTAAATGGCAACCAGTCTGTATATACCCTTTGATCCAGTAATACCACTACTAGGTCTGTGTCCCAGAAAGATCATAAAAAAAGAAAGGACCTTTAATACATTTGGGGCTGAATTATTCTCATTTAAGTAGAGAAAATATTATCTTATAAATAATATGTATCCTCGAAATCTTGCTTCACAACAGGCCTCTAAGGTTTAGGAGTGCTAATAGGTCAGAGAATGCACAGCTGAGATTGTGAATAGTCTGTATGAATTCATGATTGGTCTTCTTGGCAACTCTTCCTTGGCACACATTCAACTACCTCTGTAGCTTTAGAAACATATTGCTATCAACTGGAGGGAAGACCACCTACAAGAAGCATTTTCTAAAAATTAGCCTAAGGATGAAAAATATTTAGTGATCATGGGATATAACTGTTATCTCCTGGTGGGCAGCATCCACAAAAGAGTTGGTAATAATTATTTTAAGTGTCACCTATCAGTTTGAGTAGAGAGGTAGGAACATAGCTCATTCAGGATTTTTCATAAATTATGAAAAGAAAAGAGTGCTGAAGTTTTATCACACAACATACATAGTAACAATAGGTTTCAAAAAAAAAACTCAACTCAACTCTCAGGTAAAGATGATCACAATAAACTCTATGCAATACAATGTTTCTTCTACTTCGGAAGTTTCTTTTCAGTACACAAAAACACTAAATCAGGCTGTGCCAGCTCCAGCCATGCCTCACATTGCTGCCTGGCCATATCCCCACCACATATACTTCCATTGTACCCCACTTCACCTCCTCCCTTGCCTGATCCAGAGCTATAAGTAAAACTATACTGCTCTTGCTCCTGAAAAACATGTCAATTAACTCCTAAAGTTCCACTCAACCATCCCTATGTAACATCTGCAACAAAATTTAGCTCACCATAAGCCTATGGTAAGATTTGTTGTCCCCAAAGGTCCACGTACTTCCCTCTTTTTCAAACTTAGGGGAGTTTGGGGGATGAACGTTCAGTGACTGTTTCTCCAGGGGTGCAATTAGGAAAATTCCTAACATACAAAACACAGTTTTAACAGCTTCATCTGTCTAAACAGGTTGACATGAATCCATTTACATATGGTCTTGTGGTTACTTCCATCTTTGTTGTGTCTATTATGACCTATTCTTAGGTAAAGGACTGTTAGAGAAGACTAAGACCATATGAGCCTCAAAAGGTCAGAAGAGCAAAATGCCAGAGGTTTGGATAATGGAATCTATACTTGATTTTGTAGGTAACCAATTCCATACCAACAGGAGAGTACTAAGAGGAAATCAGAATCCATCTCAGCAAGGTATTGATTTCACAGGTGAGGGAGAAACTATTCATAGACTATGCTGTATTTGGAAGTGAACTTGGTAGAGCCAATACTTTGTAGCAACTGCTTTAAGTTTGAGCCCACTCTCCAGGGTCTGAGGTGGTATTGGGAAGAGTATGCAAACGATCCACAAGGATGAATTTATACCTACCTGTTGGGCCATATCTTTTCAGTAAATATAACTTTGTACTGTTAATTGATGATGTTATATAAATTACATTGGGTAACTACAAACTATTTCAAGTGATGATATTGGATAGATATTAATTGGCACAGGAAATTGGTATTGGGAAGAACACACCAAAATGGGGAGAGAGGTTCAAGCCAATACTGTTTTAAAAAAAACCATTATACTCCCTTGAGGTTATCCCTATAACCTAGAAGGCAGACATAGCCAACCTCACTCTATGAATCATTAGTGTGTGTGTGTGTGTGTGTGTGTGTGTGTGTGTGTGTGTGTTGGGATAAATGCCCCAAGAGCCTATATGAACTTCACAATGAAAAGGAAAATTATAAGGGAAAAAGAGAAAGAGGGACTAGCATTTTCAGATTTCAAATTATTTTATGAAGAGATTATGATCAGATTATACTATATATAGATTATTTCATAAATGATGTTATTTTTGGGAAAAGGTAGAACAATAGCACAGAACAGGAAATACAGAATTATAATCCAAATTAAATGTTAAAGTAGTACTTGGGGGGGGGATTACAAAGCAATGGGAAAGGCACTCATTTTTGAATGGTAGATGATGTCAGGCAGAAGGACTAATAGAAGCAGAGAAACAAAAATTAGGAAACTGACAACTGCATTCTGCCTTGATAAGACCAGATATGGAATACCATGTTCAGGTCTGGTCTCCTCATTTTAGGAAAGTCTTAAAAGACAGAAAAACATCTAGAAAAGAATAACCAAGATGGTGGTTAGTCAACAAGGATTTTCCATGCTTAGTATATACCAGGCTCTATGCTATAACTTGGAATACAAAGGAAAACAAAAAACAGTCCCTGTCTTCCAGGAGTTCACATTCCATTACGAGAGATGCCACATAAATAACCAGCTACATGCAAATTATAGGCAGAGTAGATGGAAAATCATCTTAGAGAAGAAGTTGCTGTTAGCTTGAAAGGCCAGAAAAGGCTTTTTTTTTCCTTTTTTGTTTTTGAGGCAATTGGGCTTAAGTGATTTGCCCAGAGTCACACAGCTAATAAGTATCTGAGACAGGATTTGAACTCAGATCCTTCTTATTCCAGGCCTAGCACTTTAGCCATGACACAGAAGAAGCTTCTTACAGAATGTGGGATTTGAATTGTCTTAGGAAAACACAGGAAAATAAGCAGCCAGTGTGGGGGAGCCAAGCATTTCAGGCCTGTGAGACAGTGTAAAGATGAAGAAAATGGAGTGTCTTGTGTGGTGAAAGGCAAATAATTCAGTGTAGCTGGATTGTACAGTGTATGGATGGGAATAAAGTGTAAAACTGAAAAGTTGTCAGGTTGTGAAGATTTTTATTTTTTAAATGATTCTTTATTGATATCTTTTGTTCTTACATAATCTAAATTTCTTCTAGTATATCTCCTTCACCTTCACAAAAAGCTATCATGTAGAAAAAAAGAATACATTTTTACAATGCATTATGCCACAAAGGTAGTCCTTGATAAAAATAAATTCCCCACATACACCTACATATTTCTAGCACCACTTTTATGATAGCAAAGAACTAGAAATAAAGCAGGAGAGGAATGATTATTTTTCTCTTATATTAATAACTAATATATTAATAACCAATTAAGATTAAGATTTTCCCTGTCTATTTCCTCATTCAAAAACCAGCCCCTGTAGTTATTCAGTCAGTCTCTTAAGGACATTGCTGATAGATGAGATTATCCAAATCCATAGGGTACATGTTTTTTGATCTTCGGTGGAACCCCACCCAATGAGAAGACCTCACAAACAGAATCCAGTTTAGGTGAGAACTTGCCCTTAGGAAATAAGGCACCCTTCCATTAGAATTTAGGGTGAATCAGCTTATGAAGGGGAAAACCAGCCAGAGTGGTCTGGATAGAGATGAAGCCTTTTATCCAGATTGCTGGAGGTGGTGGAGGCTCACGATCAGGTCACATTCTCAGCAGAATGAGCTGAAGACTTTTTGCCCACCTCATTAATATGTCCACCCTCTCACTGAATGTTAACCACTTGGAGTTGATGTCCACCCTCAGGTAGATCTCCTTTTCCAAAGGTTTTTTTAAGCTGACCTCATTTTATTAATTATTTACTAGTAATAACTAAAAATTGATTATTAAATACCCAGAAACTATGTCTCTCAGACTTTTCATTATTCACAGTAGATGGCCAGTGACTGAGAAATGGTAAAACAAATTGTGATACACAAACATAATAGAATATGATTGTGCTATAAGAAACAACTATGATTAATACAGAAAGAGAAACGATTTATTTGATCTGTTAGAGTCATAATAGTAGAGCAAAGAACACAATACACACAAAATGAACATAACAATGTAAATGGAAAGAATAGCCCCCCTCCCAAATCAATCAAAAATGAGCATTGCAAGATTCCAAAGAAATAACCATGGACCCAAAGAAGAGCAATAAAACAAGTCTCCATACACCTTTGCAGAGGTGGCAGGTCCATGTTTGTGGAATATTGCATGTATTTTCAGACTTTTGCAATCAACATTCAAATTCACAAATTTAACACATCAAAATGAAAATATATTTTTTCTAAAGCTGAGTTGTTGGTATTACTTAATCCTAACTATTATATCAGTAGGTTATTAGATCCTTAAAGGAAGTAAATGTTTCATTTTAGCCTTGCATCTCTGAAACATATCACAGTACGTAGGACTTAACAAATACGTACTTAAAAAAATATTTGTTGTATTGAGTTGGGTTCATGAAAAATGATGTTTCCTACTCATCAGTTTCCTCAGGGCACCTTTTACTTCATTGTTCCTTAGACTATAGATCAAGGGGTTCAACATGGGGATCATTACAATGTAGAAAACAGACACCACTTTATTCTCATCTGTTGAGTAACTAGATTTAGGCATCACATAAATGAATGTAATGGTGCCATAGAAAAGAGTGACCGCTGTGAGGTGGGAGGTGCAAGTTGAGAAAGCTTTGGATCTCCCCTCAGTAGAGCTTATCTTCAGGACAGAGAAGAGGATGTATGCATAAGAGATTAAAATAATTATCACTGTGATCATAATTATTGACCCAGCAGAGGTAGCAGGAAGAATTTCAGCAAGATCATTGTGGGAGTAGGAGAGCTTCAGAAGTGGTGAATAATCACAGAAAAAGTGATTGATCTTATTGGGTCCACAGAAGGACAGATTCAATAGGCAACCAATGAAGATCCAAGCATTTACACAAGCACCCAAGTAGGATGTGATGAGTAACAGAGTGCAGATCCTAGTAGACATGCTGGTGGCGTAGAGTAGGGGGTTACAGATGGCCATATACCGATCATAGGCCATCACAGCCAGCAGGAAGCACTCAGCTGTCCCAAAAGTGACTCCAAAAAATAGCTGAGCCACACATCCTCCAAGAGGGATTATAGTTTTGTCCAGAAGAAAATTCTTGAGCATAATAGGTGTGACAGATGAAGAATATCCAATATCCACAATTGCCAAGTGACTGAGGAAAAGGTACATTGGAGTGTGAAGTTGGGAGCTATTTCTGATCAATGTGATTATAGTAAGGTTCCCAACTAAGGTGACAGCATAGACACCCAGAAATACCACAAAGAGGATGACATGAAGGGTTGGATCATCTGTTAACCCCAAAATAATGAATTCAGTTACAGCAGTGCAGTTATTGTTAGACATCTGCATTGAAAAGAGAACCTATTTGATAGAAGAAAAAAAGAACACAGGATTAAGCATTGGATATGTCTATTGATGTATTCAGGAAACATTCACTGGTCAGCTCCTACATGCTCAGGCTACTGTCATACTCTCATACTTTGTCGATATGCATCATGGCAGCATGGTCATAAACAAAACAAGAGATGAATATTTTTTTATTGCTTCCAAATTTTTTCCCTGGACCAACCATATTGTATGATTTGCTAATACTGCTATTGTGAGAATGTGGGAAAAAGCTGTAAGAGTGAAGAGGATTGTTTAATAATATCTTTGGAACCTTTCCTAACTATATGCAGAGACTACATCCAAATCTGTAAAGGCTGTTCTGCTATCCAAGCACCATTGTTAATCCCTTCCAAAGAAATAGAGTCTTCTCTATGTTCCTTCTCCTCTCACAAGACCACTTTCCACATCTGAAGATGTTATCCACAAGAGGCTACTTGATTATCAGGAAAGTCCTGGTTGCCAATATGATCCTTGTGTTCTAAAGTCACAAGAGAAGATGAATAACAATTCTGATTCTTCTCATATTTTTTACACAAGTCAACTGGGGTTAAATGACTTTCCCACGATCACATAATAGGTAAGCATTGAGTGTCTAAGACTGGATTTGAACTCAGGTCTTCCTGACTCCAGTCCCCCTGCTCTATCCACTTAGCTACCTTGCTGCCCCTGTTTTGTGTATTTTTCTGCTATAACTTGGCAGTTCTAAAAAATAATCTTAAAATTAAGCTAGATATTGCTAGGCTAAAAGATTATGGAAATTTTCCCATGGAAATACTGTTTCTAGGTAAAACAATGGAAAACACTTGCACCGTCAGCTATGACAAAATCCTGTTTACCTATTTACCTGTCAAGGCCTTCAATTGCAGAATAGCTGAGCAAATTCTTAGCAAGCAGAAAAGTAATGGCAACTTTATGTGCCATAAGAAGTGATGAATAACACTATTTTAGAGTAATATGGAAACATTTTCACTAAATAATGCAGAATGAATTCAGTCAAACTAGAAGAAAAATGTATATGATAACTACAATAATCACAAGAGGGGAAACCAATTTGAAAGATCTTAGAACTTAGAACAAAATAGTGATAAACCATGTCATCATAAGACTGATTAGGATAATATAGATAATATTAGATAATAATCTACCACTTCTTGGCAGAAAAATGACACAGGTACAGAATGAAGCTGGATTCTCAGACATGATGAATGAGTTGATTTGGTTTCCTTGACTAAACAGATCTCTTTCAAGGGAGGGTTTCCACTCTGAGTGGAAAGAGAAGTAGCTGACTGAGTAGTGACAGAAAGGCGTGGATGAAAGGAACAAGAACAAAACATATTCAAAATGAGCAAGAAAAAAGGAAGTACAAAATTACATCTACATATATACATACACGTGTATATGTATGTATATATGTATATATAAATGCTACACTTCTTTTAAAGACAAACTATGTTGAAAAGCTTGCATTTGTGAATGTTTGTTAAGTTCCAAATGCAAGAAATAGTCTTAAATATTATTTTTTCCTGAAGTCTTATTAGTCCCAACTCTAAACTGATTTTTCCTCCTCTTCTCAGTCCAGTAAAATGATGTAAAATATTGAGGTAGTGTTTATCTCAGAGAAGACTCTAACTATAACACTCCATTATGGCTCTATGCTTCTACTCTTTCTTGGTGACCACAAGTAAAAAGAATGCCTTAAATAAGTAAATATTTGTAGAATGATGAAGCAATTTTTCAACACCTTCTGCTTTCCATTTTCTTCTCAAGAGAGGACTTTGCAAACTACTTTTATGACAAAAAAGGTTGTCCTGGTTGGATCCCTTTCCTTTCCTCTTTTACAATTCAATATTCCACAATATCATCATCCCCTAGTGTCTTTGCAACAATCTCTGAAAAAGAGAGAGAGAGTCCTTTTTTTCTCCAGGACTGATTCCTCTACTCATTCCATTGTCCCATCCTTCCTATTTCTACTTTCAGCTTCCCCCATTGAAAAACTACCCAATAAGCTTTAGTCTTTTTATCTATAGGCTGATTGTAAATTCAGATCTATCCAATACTTTACAACCTTTCAATTGGCCATGAAATTCTTTCAATTTATCATACTACATCTCTTCTCTTTCCCTATCAGCTCTCAGGGGGAAAAACAATCTACCTTTGATGAGTCCACTTCCTCTTCTCCTACACATTCTAATTTGGTTTCTGACCCCATTATTCCACTACAACTACTCTCTGTAAAGTTACCAATAATTTCTAAATCATAATGTTTTAGTAATCTTCATTTAAATTTATAGATGGTAGAGATTGTTACAGACTTTGCACTTGTATCATTAGCACCTAGGAAAGTGGTTGAAAAATAGTAGGTTCTTATTAAATACTTGATTGATTGATTCCTGTCCTCTGCAGCACACCATGGACCACCTACTCTTACTGGATACTTTTTCCTGATGAATTTTTATGACACTGGCCCTCCTAGTACTAGTATTCCTCCTATCTGTCTGACCTTTCCTCTTAGCCTCTTTGGCAAATTATTATCCTTGTGCTGTCTCCTAATCATAAATTTGCCTCCAGGTTCTGTCCTAGACACAATCTTCTTTTTCTATACCTTCTAAATGAACTCATTAGTTTCCACTGCCATTAACATCTCCATCCAAATGAATCCTAAGTCAGTAAATCCAGTCCAAAACTCCAAAAACACACCACCAATTGGAGTTTTTTGGCTGATGTAGTAGAAAGAGAATTGAACTTGAAGTCAGGAGAGCTGGGTTTGAATTCCACATTTGAGTCTTATTGGCTCTACCTCTGCTTGTGGGTAAGTGACTACACCTCTGTGATCCTCTGTTACCTCATCTGTAAAATGAGAATAACAATATTTACCCCCCAAAATTGTGGGAATGTCCAAATGGACATTTACACCTAGATATACCTAAAGCATTTCAAACTCAACAAGTTCAAAATAGAAATCATCTAATCCCCAACCTGCAACCTAAAACCACTTATCTACATAATTTCTGATTTCTGTTGAGGGTCCCACCATCCTTCCAAGAAGCCTAGTTCGCAAACCTAAAATCAGGCTATATTCTTCTCTCCATCTTCCATTTCCTAACCAGTCAGCAGCCAAGTCCTGCCACTTCTTCATCTACAACATATAACTCATATCCTCTCATGTCTTCTTAATTAGCCACTACCCTAACTCAGGTTTGCATCTCCTCTCACTTGGACTATTGCAAAAGCCTCTTAATTAAAAGTCTACTCTCTCCTTTCTCTATACTATCCTCTAAAAACCTACAAAAATCACCTTCATGAAGTACATGGGTAATCATGTCACTTGCTTACTCAAGCCTTGAACACATCCGTTATTACCTTGTGGACAAAATAACAATTCTTCACCCAGATGTTTAGAGTCATGCACGATCTGAATCCAGTCTCCCTCTTCAGATTTATTTCACTTTGTTCTCAGACATGTACTCTATATCCAGCCTAACTGGCCTACTGTCTGTTCCCCAGACTCATTTCTATCCCCATCTCTTTCTCTCTACACAAGACATCTTCCATGCTACAAATGCCCTACCTCATCTCTCCTTCTTAGAATCTCAAGTTTCCTTGGTGACTCAGTTTGTGGGTCACCACTTAGGGAAAATCTAGTTTCTAAAACTGCTCCTCCTCAACTTATCTTGTATTTGTTTGTTTGTTTAAATATTTTATCCCTTCATCTTCAATAGACTTTAAGCTCCCTGAGTTGAAGGATTGTTTTGCATTTTTTCCCTTTCTATTTCACGTGCCTTGGACAAAATTGTGCATAGTAGGCACAGAAAAATATTCGTCAACTGGAAGGCACCAACTCACTTTTTAAAACGTTAAGTCTCATTTATATTGGTAACATAATCATAATAAATAGATAACAGGAATTCTAATAATTCAATACTACAATTTAAATTTCATAAATTACTTTCCTCGCATATTTTTTTGGGGTAAATATTGTTATTCTCATTTTACAGATGAGGTAACAGAGGATCACAGAGGTGCAGTCACTTACCCATAAGCAGAGGTAGAGCCAATAAGACTCAAATGTGGGATTCAAACCCAGCTCTCCTGACTTCAAGTTCAATTCTCTTTCTACTACATCATCCAACAAATATATCAGTGAAATTCCTACACCTAATGCCTCAGTCTGAGAACCAGGGTGAGGAGAGTAATATATGAAACAAATATACCTATTCATACACAGAGATATTCCAACCTATCCATTTTCTATCATGTACTTACTGTTTGTAGTGATGTTTCAGGATGTATGGTATGACCTATGGTAGATGAAAATTTACTTACTAACATGCTGTAATAATGTTCCATGCATATAATTCACTTGAGAATCTTTGACTTTATATGGTCCTACAAGGGACCAGATACATGAAGACCCAAATCAGGAATGAATCCTACTCATTAAGACAGGGTGAGGTGGAGAAGAAGATTATAGCCCTATGCAAAGCTGAAATAAATATACAGTTTGATGTATCAAAAAATAATAGCTCTGCTACTCCCTGAACTGAGTTACAAATCAAAAATTAGAGCTAAATATTTTTACAACAAAACCAAGAACAGCAGAAGTATTTATTTATGAAAGAAGATGATAACTTTAGACTCCAAGGAACTATCTTTGCACACTAAGGAAATATTTATGTTTGGTTCTGTAGCATTTGGGATTTAAACCCTTGAGCACCTTAATGCCAAATACAGTCAACATCATCAAAATGCCATTTGAAATCCACTGGGATTGAGAAGATTGCTAACATGAAGGTGAGTTGTTTAAGAAGTTCTCTAAATTCTCAAGGGACTTCTTTTATTTTCCTTTGTCTATATTTATCTAGTATTGTCAAAAAATGGAAAAACAAGATTGGATAATAATACAGCAATCTAGTAAGTATGATCTGCTATGGAAGCTCTCAAAAAATTGTTCTGGAATCAGTATGTAGCAATTGTCATTGTGACGATGTTCACTAGGTGAAAACTGGTCCTCACCACATCAGCTGATTCATTTTGGTTCTATTATCATTTAAATATCTACACTGAAAGTTAACAATTATGTTGTTGCTATACTTAAGAAATACCAAGAGCACCTGAGAAATCCAAAACTGAAAATGTTTAAAGTATCACAGAAGGCAGAACTCTGAAAATCTTTTAAATTACATAATCATCTGATCTTGTGACTTTCTCAGTTTTTTTTTTACTCCAATTAACTTTCCGCTTTAAGTAATAATCTCTCCAGTTAACATTTTTTTAGCTGATTAATTCCCTTTGAAAATGCAGCCCAATTCTAATCCCATAACTAATCAAAGAGGCTCCTCTTTCCATGTGGATATCAAAACCATTTATTTTCAGTATATGTCAGCATGCCATTCAGGAAATAGCCTCACCCCACTACATATATTACCATCTAAAAACTCTATGAGCTGTGTAAACTCTTCACTCCCTTTCATGCTCCCCAGCCATTGTCACTGAAGAATCAGAAATAGTATTCAGACACACTTTGCATTTGCAGCGGCCACCGCACCAAAGGATCGTCAGTTTGGTTTGATCCACTGACTAAAGAGGAACTGTGTTTTTAAAAGGTTGGTAACTCCTCTTCTTTTCCTTTCTTCTTCCTCTAGGATAATTTTATGAGAAGCAGGATGTGCACAGATGGGAGGGTGTGTTTGGCCACAGTGCACAAGAGACTGAAGAGAGAATGGAGCAGGTCTGGTGGTGGATGGGGCAGCATTTGAAGAGCAACTAGTGTTCCGTCCATTTTGGTCAAGAAAGCAGCCTGATAATTCTGTCTGGGAACACCACTCAATGTTTTCCTTCCACATAGCAAAACTGATATCAGGGATTAGACAGTTCTTTGAATGTCTCTCCCTGTTTAGGAAAACCTATAGTAACATAAAAGTTTCTTTGTTTTATCTAGTTTATTTATATTTCTGTTGAATTGGCATTGAAATAGGGCATCAGGTAAAAGTATAATTGATCACAGCAATTTCTGGCTCATAGATGTCTCCTTTTTGGGAATGGGATGCACTAGAGAGTGGCAGTGGCAAGCTACAAAAAAAAATATTAAAGAAAATAGAGACTGTTGGAAAATGGCAGGTTTTTCCTGCCTGGGAACTCTGAGCTTAACTAAAAGGCTCATGTTGATTTTTATTCTATAACTTCCCAAAGTGGGGTAAGAGCATGGATCTAGTTTTATCCTCAGACAAACATGAACTCAACAATAATTTCTGTCTGGTGAAGGCTTTGACAAGCTTGCGCACTAGGGCACATGACCTTCTCCATTCTGCTCATGGGGTCAAGGGTGGGAACTAAAGAGAAAGTCTCTTTTGGTTGTAGGAGGAGGGAAGCAGGTGGAAAAGACGGTCAGTGTCCACACTGGAAAAGTGGGGGTCAAATAGGGATCCATTAAGAATCAGAAAATGGAGTGTCATTCATGAGGAAAGTCAGAGTTCAAGGTAGCTAGATTGTACACTGCATGGGTGGAAGTAAAAAGTAAGACTGAAGAGGTAGGAAGCAACCAGTTTTGGTTTTTAGAAGATTCTTTATTGATATCCTTTGTTTTTACATGATCTAAATTTCTCCTAGTATCTCTCTCTTCACCCCTCACGAAGAGTTATCATGTAGAATACAGAACACATTTTTACATTATTGTTGATCAACCATTAAACTGTGCCAGAAAAGTAGTCTTTAATAAAAAGAAATAACCCACGTATACGTAAATATCTCTAGCACCACTTTGGGGTAGCAAAGAACTGGAAACAAAGCAGTAAGAGAAATAATTATTTTTCTTTTATATTAATAACCAAGTGTTACTTAAAATTAAGGTTTTCCCTTTATATTATCTCATTCAGAAACCAAGCTGTGCAGGTTATTCAGTCAGTCCCTTAAGGACATTGCTGATACATAAGACTTCCTGAATTCTCAGGGTCCCTGATTTACGATCTTCAGTGGAACCCTATTCAACTAGAAAGCCTTCCAAACAAAATCCAGTTTAGCTGAGAAGTTTCCCTTAGGAAATAAACCCCTGTTTGCAACCTTCTGTTAGAATTTCATGTGAGCCAAGTTATGAAGGGGGAAACCAGCCAGAGTGGTCTGGGTAGAGATGAATTCTTTTATCCAGTTTATCAGAGGTCACTGAGTCTCATGACCAAGTCACATTCTCAGCAGGAGGAGGTGAAGACTTTTTGCCCACTTTCTCATTGATATGTCTACTGTCTCACTGAATGTTAACTAATTAGAGCTGATTTCCCCCTCAAGTAATCCCCTTTTCCAAAGGTTTTTTAAGCATTCAGTGTCCTCCAAGGGGCCATCTTTGGTTTCCAAGAGTGCCACTGACCTCATTTTCTTAATTATTTACTAGCCATAATAAATAAATTGATTATTAAATACCCAGAAACTATATCTCTTGGACTTTTAACTTATCACAGCTAATGGCCAGTGACTGAGGAATGGCTAAACAAATTGTGACACGTGTACATAGTGGAATATAACTGTGCTGTCAGAAACAAGAAATACAAATGATACAGAAACATAAAATGATTAAATTATCTGTTACACAGTGATGACAACAGAGCCAACAACACATCACACACATTGAACGTAATAGGGTAAATGTAAAAGACAACCCCTACAATTTAACAGAAACTGAGTGTTGCTGTAGATTCCAAAAAACAAATAAGTATGGACCCAAAGAAGTGTATAAGGCACTTCTCTATACAACTTTGCGGATGTGGGAGATTTGTTTGTGGAACATTGAATATATTTTCAGAACCTTGCAATCAACCTTTAAATTCACAAATTTAACCCATCCAAGAAATATGCCTTTTCTAAAACCTATTTAATGGTATCACTTAATTCTAATCATTATATCAATAAAATATTAGATCCTTTTGGGAAAAGACAGTTTCGTTTTTGTTTTTGCATTCCACAAACTGTATGAAGTGCCTGGGATATAGATTGTAATTAATAAATCCTTGTTGCAAGGAACTAATTCATGAAAAAAGGTGTTTTTTACTCATCAGTTTCCTCAGTGCCCCTTTTACTTCATTGTTTCTTAGACTGTAGATCAAGGGGTTCAACATGGGGATCATTACAATGTAGAAAACCGACATGACTTTATTCACATCTGTGGAGTAGCTGGACTTGGGCATCACATAAATGAATGTTAGGGTGCCATAGAAGAGAGTGACTGCTGTGAGGTGGGAGGTGCAAGTTGAGAAAGCTTTGGACCTCCCCTCAGTGGACCTAATCTTCAGGACAGAGAAGAGGATATATACATAAGAGATTATGATAATTAGCACTGTAATCATAATTATTGACCCAGTAGATCCAGAAGGAAGAATTTCAGCAAGATCATCTTGGGAGTAGGAAAGCTTCAAAACCGGTGAATAATCACAGAAAAAATGATTGATTTTGTTGGATCCACAGAAGGACCGATTCAATAAACAACCAATGAAGATCCAAGCATTTATACAACTACCCAGGTAGGATGTGATGAGTAACTGAGTGCATACCCTAGTAGACATATTGGTGGAGTAGAGTAGGGGGTTACAGATGGCCATATACCGATCATAGGCCATCACAGACAGCAGGAAGCACTCAGCTGTCCCAAAGGTGGCTCCACAGAACATCTGGGCCAAACAGCCTCCAAGAGGGATTATAGTTTTGTCCACAAGGAAGTTCTTGAGCATAACAGGTGTGACAGATGAGGAATATGCAGTGTCTATAAAAGCCAAGTGGCTGAGGAAAAGGTACATTGGAATGTGAAGTTGGGAGCTAATTCTGATCAATGTGATTATGCTAAGGTTACCAACTAAGGTGACAGCATAGACACCTAGAAATATCACAAAGAGGATGACACAAAGGGTTGGATCATCCGTTAACCCCAAAATAATGAATTCTTTCACAGCCGTGCAATTATTGCCAGACATTGGTGTTGGAAAGTGCCTATTAGACAGAAGAAAAGGAGATTAAAATGGAATACAGATTTAAGATTTGGAAATGTCTATTGATGTGTTCAGGAAACATTCACTGACCACCTCCTACATACCTCCCATTCTTGAGTCCTATGTATTATGGCAATGTGTCCATAAGCAAAGCAGAGATGAATAAATTTCTTTCCTCCAAATTTTTCCCCATTGACCAACCATATCATGTGATTTGGGAATTTTATCATTGTGAAAGGATGAAAAATACTGTAAGAGTGAAAAGGATAGTTGAATCCCCAAAATAGGAATCTTTCTTAACTACATGTAGAAAGTATATCCAAATGTGTAAATACTATTCTGCCAATTAATCACCATTGTTAATCCATTCCAAAGAAACAGAGACTGCTTTGTGATCCCTCACCTCTCACAGGGCCACTTTCCACATCCAACAATATTATCTGCCTCATGCTAATTGACTATAAGGAAAGTACTTGTTTCCAAGATGACCCTTGTGTTCTAAAATCACAAAATAGATGGAATGGAGAATCTCATTTCTAAGTATTCTCATTTTCTTTTGCTCCTAAAATTTGATATTACTATGAAGGGCTAACATTAGGCTAGATATTACCAGCCTGAAGACTATGGGAAATTTCCCATGGAGACCTCCACTATTTCTAGATAAAATCATGGAAAGTACTTGCTCAATCTGCTGTAACCATATCCTGTTTACTTATTGCTTATTTCAATTGCAGAATAGCTGAGCAAATTCTAGTATAGGAAATTAGTAGCAAATTATTTTGCTATAATAAATAATGAATAACACTGCTTTCCAGTAGTGTAGAACAGAATACTTTCATTAACTGGTGCAGAGTGAATTCAGTAGAACCAAAAGAACAATGTGAAGATCACAATAATCATGAGAGGGGAAACAACTTCGAAAGACCTGAGAACTTGAACCGAAACTGACAAATCGTGGCTTCAAAAGACTGATGAGGAAATATTACCTACCACTTCTCAGCAGAGAGCTGATGGACTTGAAAAAGATTAAGATTCATCCTGTATAATTTATTTATTGATCCTATTTACAATTAATTGATTTTGTCTTGTAACTGATTTTGTCCTATAATTATTTAAGTCATGGTTCTTTGTCTCTGAAATTATTTTAGAATTCACCTAATCTTTAATGGGTTAATTTTAGAAAGCCAGCTCCTAGGTAATTACTTATCTATTTTTGCCTGAAGGAATTTAACTGCCTTTTTGGAATGTGTGGAAAGCAAAGGAGTCTGGTCTAATGTCTCTACACCACCAAGATATATTTCAAGGATGTCTGCTTTCCTGTCCAAAAGTCTGAACCCAATTTTGCACCTGTACCCAAATAATGAGCATTTCTTATTCTCATGAGAGAAGGAGAGTCATTGCTAGTCCTTGTTACCAAAATTCCCACCAATCATGTCATTCCATGTACCTCAGCTCTGTAACCAACCAGGTTACCCTTAATCCCATGATATCATCTACTCCATTCTGTTCTTTGTCTTGTACTCCCAAAAGTCTATAAAAGAAGAACTATCCTCTTGCTTGAGGTCTTTGGCATTAGTGGAGGCAATCATGCTAATAAATGTTATCTTGATCAGAGAGTTTCCTCAATTTACCTTTTTGTTCAAATTCAACAGACTGGAGGTATAGAAGGAGACAAGCATTTTCAAATATGGCTGATCTGTTGATTTTTTTTCCTTGACTATACATATCTCTCACAAAGGAAAGTATGTGTATGTGTGTATGTATATCCATATATATATGTGTGTATGTATTTATATTATGCACATATGCATACATATATAATATAAAAGGTATATTCAAAAATATATAAAATTTTGCTTTTAAGGGACAAATCATTTTGATGATATTTGCATTTGTTGATTCTTAAGTTTTAAATAAAAGAAATTATCTTAAATATTACTTTTTCCTGGAATTATCTTATTACTCTCAACAGTAAACTTATATTTCTTCTCTCCTAAGTCCAAAAAGAAAAATATGAAATATTGAGATACCATAATGCTCACTTATGATTCTATAGTTCAGATCTTTGTGACCACAAGAAAACAGAATGCCTAAACTAAAAAAAATTTGTAGAGTGCTGAGTCAATTTTTCAACACCTCCTATTTCACCCTTCCCTCTCAAGAGAGGACTTTGCAGGCTACTTTTATGTCAAAAGAAAAGCTGTCACTGTAAGATCCCTTTTCTTTGACCTTCTACAATTCAATATTCCTCAGTATCATCCTCTATTGTCTTTGCAACAATCTCTGAAAAAGTGATCATCCTTCCTTTCTCTGTTGACTCCATCTCTCCTATTTCAAACCTAAGCTTTACCTATTGAAAAACACCCCTTTAATCTTATCTACGGGTTTCTTCCCTTCTTCTTACAAATGGGCTCATATCTGTCCAATCCTTTAAAACCTTTCATTTGACCCTGCCATCCTTTTCAGTTATCCTACTATAGCTCTTCTCTTTCTCAATCAGCTCTCAGCAGGGAAAAAAACTACTTTTTAATCCATTACAGTATGGTTTCTGACCCCATCACTCCACTGGACCCATTCTCTGCAAAGTTACCAATAATTTATTGATTTCCAAATAATAATATTTTTTCATAATCTTCATTTAAATTTCAAGAGTGTAGGGAATTAGGGGGGTGTCTTCCCCAAGCATGTGGAGACTTACCTTGGCAGAATGGATAGATGAGAACAATTTGTTCCAATGGCTATATAGGCAGCCAAAGCAAGTGCTGTGTCATAGTTTGGTCGGACTTTGAAGATGCCAAGGTCATCCACTTAATCCAGACACATCAATAGTTGTCCTGACTTTTTTCTCGCCACTGGATTTTGATGAGTCTGGAAGACAAAGTGAGGCTGACAACTTTGTACAACTCTGTCTCACTTAAATACAATTTACACATAAGTCATAACATCACCCTGTTTACAGATCCTCTTTGAAAATGAATAATGAACAAATTAGCACCTAGTAAACTGGCTGAAAAATAGTAGGTGCTTAATAAATACTTATTAATTTATAGATTCTTGGCCTCTGCCCAGCATAGGACAAGGAGGGAGACCTACTCTTCATGGATACTTTCTCCTCATGAGTTTTCAAGACACTGGCTCTCCTGGTACTATCCTTCTTCATACCTGTCTAACCTTTTCAGCCTCCTTTGCCAGATCATGATCCTTGTAAAGCCTCCTAATTGTAAATGTAACCACATCTCTGTTCTAGACCTCTTTCTATACATTGTCAGTGAACTCGTTATCTTCCACTGACATTAACTTTTACATTCATATGCATCCCAAATTTATATATGTAGCCCTGAACTCCAAACTACTTTTCACCAATAGCTGAACATTTTTTACCTAGATGTTCCAAAGCCATTTCAAACTCAACAAGTCTAAAAGAGAACTCATCCTTAATTCTTTAACCCAAAACAATTTATTTCGATCATTTCCTATCTCTTTTCAGGGTCTCTCATTCCAGGTATTCTGGGTTGTAATCCTGGAATCAATCTCTACTCTTTTCTCTATCTTCCCTTCCCCAACCAGTTAACTGCCAAATCTTGCCACTTCTATATATATCACATATATCACATCTCCTCATATCCACTCAGATAACCAACACCCTAATTCATCCCTCATTTGGATTATTGCAAAAGCCTCTTAATTAGAAGCCCCATCTTTTCTTCCCCTAAACTATACTCTAAAAAAACCTACAAATATGATCTTCCTAAAGCACATAAATAACTATGTCAACCATCTACTCAGGCCTTGAAAATATCCCTTATTGTCTTGAGGACAAAATGATAATTTTTTTATCTTGCTATTTAGAATCATGCTCAATCTTAATAGAACCTCCCTCTTCAGATGTATTTCATTTTACTATCAGGCATATACTCTACATTCCAGCCAAAGTAACCTACTGTCTGTTGCCTAAACTCATAAATTCTATCCTCATTTCTGTCCCCTATACAGGTCATCCTCCATGCTCCAAATGCCCTACCTCATCTCTGTTTCTTAGAACCTCAAGCTTCCTTTGTGGCTCAGCTAGTGGATCACCACTTGCAGGAAACCTAGTTTCTAAAACTCTGTCCCTTCTCAACTTGTCTTGAATTTACTTATTTGTGTAAATATTTTACCCCTTTCTCTCCAGTAGAACATAAGTTCCCTGAGATTTAGAACTATTTTGCATTTTTTCTTTCTATTCCCAGTGCTTTGGATAAGGCATATACATGCACAGTGGGGGGGTATTAGTTGCATGGAATGCACCAACTCATTTTTTAAAACCTCATCTTATTTATATTGGTAACAATCATAAAAATCATATAACAAGAATACTAGTAGCTACAGCAGTTTAAATTCCATAAATTACATTCTTCCAACAATTTCAGAGGAAACATTGTTATTCTCATTTTACAAATGAGGAAACTGAGGATCACAAAGGTTCAGTCACTTACCTACAATCACAGTCAGAGCTAGTAAATCAGATCTGGGATTCAAATCCAGCTTTTCTGACTTCAAGTTCACATTTTTTTCTACTACATCAACCAATGAATGTATCACTTCCTCAAAGTCTCAATCTGAGAAGTGGGGGATAAGTAATATATAAAAGAAATGTATCAATGTATACACATACATCTTTAACTAAGGTGTCCTTATCTAACCATGTTCTATCAGGTACTAAGTGTTTGTAGTGGTGTTTCAGGATATGTGATATGACCTGCTGTCGATTTTACTAATGCTGTATAATAATGTCCCATAATATAGCTCATTTACAAAAATTTTACTTTATAAGGCACTAAAAGGGACAAGAAACATGAAGACCCAAATTAGAAATGAATCTTACTTAGTGAGGGGGCAGAAGGGAGTGATGGGGGAGAGAGAGAGAGTGAGTCAGTGAGTGAGTTAGTGAGTGAGTGAGAGAGACAAAGAGAGAGAGATGTAAAATTGAAATCAACATAAAGTCTGTCATGGGCATGAGGAACAGACATAGCTCTCTGAAATGGATGACAAATCAAAAATGGATCTGAGTGTTTTTATATCAAAATCAAGAACAACAATGGTACCTATTGTTACAAGAAGATGATAACTGTAGACTCCTAGTTATCATTTTGCATGGCAGGACCATATTTACGTTGGTTTTCTTAGCATTTGGGATATAACCCCTTGAGCACCCTAACAACAAATATAATCTACATCATTAAAATGCCATTTGAAATCCACTGGGATGAAGAAAATTACTAACATAAAGGTGTCTTGTCTAACACATTCTCTAAACCCTTCAGGGCTTTTATTTACTTTTTTCTATGTCTGTGTTTATGTGGGATTTTTAATAGCTGAAAAACAAGATTGGATAGCAACATAGTCAAACTAATAAGTCTGATGATCTTCCTTGGAAGCTCTTAACTATTTTTCTGGGATCAACATGAGGCAATTGTGATTGTGATGCTGTTCACTAAGTATGAAAATTGGTACTCATCATCTCACCAGATTCATTTTGGTCAGGACACAGCCCATACTGATTGCACACACACACACACACACACACACACACACACACACACAACTGAGGCTGAAAAGACCATGCAAAAAACTCAGCTTAGTTGAAACTGCAGATTCTGGCACAGAGGTATTCTTTCCAATTGAGAGAATTGTCTATAGGTGAAGGAAGTATTGACAATCTATTCAAGTTTCCTAATAAAAAATTTCCCTGAAATATAAGAGCATTTATAATATGCAACACAAAGATTTTCCGCAAGACTATTGACAGATGCTGTGAGAAGTCTGAGAGCCAGGAAATGAGCATCATTCACTTCCTAGCCATTCAAGGTAAAAGAAGTTCTGGAGCTTGGTAAGATGGTTTGGTCTTGACCTCTCTGTCTTTGAAAGAGAGAAGTTTGAAAGGACTTCCTTTAAAAAGACCTTCAGGTGCGTTAGCTTATCATGTCACAGAACACCATAAGATCAGTTGGGACTTGCATAATCAACTACTTTAGACTTCACTGTTAGATTTACATTTTCCTTTAGTTTATTAAGTAGAATTTGATTAAATGGATTTTTTGGAGGCAGGATCAAGTTAAGGAGGAAATCAAGAAGGAGAACCCAATGGGCAGGCAAGTTATACGAAATATCCAAACCAGATAGGAACCCAGGAAGATGCTAGGGAACTATAAGGATTGGGAAGGTCTAGGAGATGGGAGTACAATAACACTGATTTTTAGAAAGAATAAGGCATATTCTCAGGGGTGTACTTCTCCAGGAACTTTTACTCTTGTTTAGTTTGTTGATGTAATACATCTGAAGCTTAGATTGCCAACTAGTGGTGTACATAGATATAACAACCAAAGGTTCTCCAGATGTGGCAACTTTTCTGTTATATGAAACACTGTTCCATTAACCGAGCAATTATATCAGAAGCCTTTGGAATCTTTCATTTCTTACACCTGAACCATATCTCAGAACATATTTTTCATTCTTCTCACCTATGCTCATCCTTACAATGAAGTAACCTAATTTTAAATTAGATGGTCTTCTTGAGTTATTTATATATCTGTACTGATTCATTCTTTGTAAAAGATGTTTTTTACCTTTAAATTTTTCTCAATTTCATAGAAATGAAAATTTTAACATGTTTTTTTCATTCTAAGTTTCATATTCCCCCCTCCTTCTTTCCTTCTACCCTCATTGAGAAGGTAAGCAATTTGTTGATTAAATATTTGCAGTCCTGCAAAACATTTCCATATTAGCCATGTTGCAAAAGAAAATACAAACAAAAAGGTCAAGACTAATTAAAAGAAAAAAAACTATGCTTTAATTTGCATTCAGGCTTTTATCAATTCTTTCTCTGGAGGTGGTTAGCATTTTTTTCATCATAAGTCCTTCAGAATTGTCTTGGATCATCGTACTGCTGAGAATAGCAAGTCATTCAAAAGTAAACATTGTAGAATATTACTATTACTACATACAATGTTCTCCTAGTTCTGCTCATTTCACTTTGGATCACTTCATGTAAATGTTCCCAGGTTTTCCTGAAAGTGTCTTGCTCTTTATTTCTTAGAGAACAATAGTATAACCACACAATCATATGCCACAACTTCTTTAGTCATTCCTCAATTGATGGGTATCCCTTCAATTTCCAATGTTGGCCACCACAAAGAGGGCTGCTAGAAATATTTTTGTATATATAGGTCCTTTTCCTTTTCCTTTGACCTTTTTGAGA
Organism: Petaurus breviceps papuanus; assembly: GCF_028583685.1. NCBI lineage: Eukaryota > Metazoa > Chordata > Mammalia > Diprotodontia > Petauridae > Petaurus > Petaurus breviceps. The sequence continues at coordinate 52,198,213 of NW_027185698.1, forward strand.
TACAGAACTAGTAGTTGTATTGCTGAGTCAAAGAATATGCAGTTTGAAAGCCCCTTGGACACAGTCCCAAATTGCTTTCCAGAATGGTTGGATCACCAATAGTGCATTACTGTCCCTATTTTTCCACATCCCCTCAAATGTTTGTCATTTTTCTCTTCTATCATATTAACCTATCCAATAGTTGTGAGGTAGTACCTCAGAATTGGTTTAATTTGCAATTTTCTAATCAACAGGGATTTAGAAAATTCTTTCATATGAATATAGAGAACTTTGATTTCTTCTGAAAACTTGCTATTCATATCATTTGACCATTCATCAATTGGGGAATGATTCATATTCTTATAAATGTGACCCAGTTCCCTATATATTTGAGAAATCAGGTCTTGTCAGAGAAACTTGCTATAACAAATTTCCCCCAGTTTTCTTTCTCTCTAATCCTGGCTGCATTGGTTTTGTTTGTGCATTTTGGTAACCAAAATTATCTATTTTATATTCTGTGTTGCTCTTTATCTCTTGTTTTGTCATAAATTCTTCCCTTATCCATAAATCTGACAGGTAAACTATTCTATGCTCCTTTAATTTGCTTATGATAGCATTCTTTATATCTAAATGATGTACCCATTTTGGTCTTATCTCAGAATACTATGTGAGATGCTAGCCTATATTTAGTTTCTACCAAACTGCTTTCCAGTTTTTCAAACAATTTTGTCAAATACTGGTTTTTTTACTCAAAATCTTAAACTTTTGGGTTAGTCAAAGAACTAGACTAGTAGGGTTATTTAATACTGTGTATAGTGTTCCTAATCTATTCTGGTCATCCACCACTCTATTTCTTAGCCAGTACCATATTGTTTGGATGATTACTACTTAATAATACAGTTTGAGATCTGTTACTGCTAAGTCACTTTCACATTTTTTCAACGATTCCCTTGATATCCTTGGCCTTTTGTTCTTGTATATGAATTTTGTTATTATTTTTTCTAGCTCTATATATTGGGGGGTAATTTTATTGGTATGCCACTGAATAAGTCAATTAACTTAGTTGGAATCATCATTTTTGCTATATTGGTTCAATATATTAATATGAGCAATTAATATTCCTTCCGTTGTTTAGATCTAACTTAATTTGTGTGAAAAGTGTTTCATGATTGTGTTCATATAGTTTCTAGGTTTGTCTTGGCAGGTAGACTTCCAAGTATTTTATACTGTCTGCAGTTATTTTATGGCATTTCTTTATCTCTTTCTGCTAGATTTTGTTGATAATATATAAAAATTCCAATCATTTCTTTCTAATGTATGTCGACACATAAAACTATAAGCATTTTCACAGTGGTCTTTTTGTCAATTATGTTAATAAGCTCATAAATACAAAATGAAAAAAAAAGTCTCATGAAATTGTTCTTATAGCATTTGAGCAAAAGATAATACCTATTCCACTAATTCTCTTCTTTGCCTCTCCAAAAACAACTTCAGAATCTTTTTCCCATTTAGCTGTATTCTGGTTTGATTTGTAGCAAAAATGCATGATATGATTCAACTACTCCAGAATTAGGTCCACCTATTGATCCATGGACAAGGATCTGGTTACATTTAGAGTAAAAATAGCTAAGTTAATGTTTATACAGAGGTATGGTCTGATCTTATTGTTCCAGAGCAATGCCAGCACCACTTCTCTTCAGTGTACTACTATTGATGGAGCTGTGGACTTATCTAATCATACCAGAGAGTAATCTTAAACTATGCCCAAAGGACTATCAAATTGTGCATATCCCTTGACTTAGCAATACCACTACAAGGTATGTACCCCCAAAGAGAACAATGAAAAAGGAAATGACTTAAACATAAAAAAATATTTCTAGTGGCTCTTCTTCTGGTGGCAAAGACTTGGAATGTCCATCAATTGGGAGATGGCTGAAGAAAATGTGGTGCATATGATTGTGATGGAATACTATTGTGCTCCAAGAAATGACAAAGGGGATGGATTCAGAAAGATCTGGAAAAAAATAAATGAACTAATACAAAGCAAAGTGAACAGAACCGGGAGAGCACTGTACACAGTTAAAACAATATTTTATGGTGATCAACTGTGGATGCCTTAGTTATTCTTTAAAATCTAAGACAATTTCAAAGCACTTATGATGAAAAATGCTATCCACAAATGGAACTGATGGGATCTGAATGCATATCAAAACATATTATTTTCACTTTATCTTTTGTGGTTTTTTCCTTCTGCTCCTCCTTTCACAACATGACTAATATGGAAATATGTTTTACCTGATTGTGCATATATAACCTATGTAATTTATATATAGATATAACCTATATCTAGTTGTTTACTCTCTTAGAGAGAGGTTAAGGAAGGAAAGGAGGGAGGAAATTTGGAACTCAAATGTTTTTTAAATGAATGTTCAAAATTGTCTTTTTATGTAATTGGACAAATAGAATACTAATTTTTTTTTTAAAAAAAGGACTTACAATGAAAACTGTTATCCTGCTCCAGATAAAGAAGTAATGGAGTCTCAATGTGATCTAGGCAATTTTTTAGTATGTTTTTCTTCCAGTTTTTTTTGGGGGGGGCGGTTATATGTTTTCTTTCACAACATGACTAATATAGAAATGTGTTTTACATGACTGCACATATATAAGCTTTATCAAATTGCTTGCATTCTCAAGGAAGGGAAAATAGATGGAAGCAGGGAGAGAATTTGAAAATCAATATTTTATTCTGAAGTAAAGAAATAAAACATTTCCATAACAAAGTGAGATAGAAAAACAGAGGATTGAACCTGAAATTGGAGCTCCATTATGTACCGCTTGCTATTCCTTTTTAATATACAACAAAGTTATCATGTGACTTTCTTTTTTTTTCCCTCCCCCTCCACATCAAACTTTGAAATGGCTACCATTAGACACAAATCTGTCTCTGTGTGTGCACATGCACGTAAGTGTGTGTATACATACACACACACATGAATATATAAATTTCTGTACATGCATAAACACACACATACATATGCTTGTGTCAGTATTTTTTCTGGACTCAAAGACCATCTTTAATAGGATCTTGCAGTTAATTTGGGTATTTATAATAGAATGCTTTGTTTGCTGAAAGTTGCTCTTAAAACAATACTGCTTTTACTGTATACAATATACTCTCTGTTCTGCTCATTTAGCTATTTATTATTTCGTGGAGGTCTCTCCATGCTTTTCTAAAATCATTGAGCTCATCGTTTCTTTTTTTTCCTTTTCCTTTTTTTGCTTTTTGGAGGGCAATTGGGGTTAAGACCAAGAGGTCACATGGCTAGGTTTTGTGTTTTGTGTGTGTGTGTTAAGTGTCTGAGGCTGGATCCAAACCAAGGTCCTCTTGACTCCAGAGACAGTGCTCTATTCACTTGTCCACCTAGCCTCCCCGAGCTCATCATTTTTTATAGTAAAAATATCACTCCATTGTGAACATATAACACGATTTGTTTAGTCATTTTCAAATTAACAGGTATTCCCACAATTTCCAGCTATTTGCCACCACAAAGAGAACTGCTATAAATATTTTAGAACATAGAGGGTTTTTTTTTTCCATTTTCTCTAATCATCTTGTGAAGCAGACCTAATAGTAAAATTTCTGTATAGGCAGCTTAACAACTATTTGGGCATAATTCCAAATCTCTCTCCAAAATGGTTAGATCAACTGACAGATCCACCAACAATGAATTCAGGTCCCAATTTCTCCACATCCCCTCCAACATTTATCACTTTCCCCTTCTATCATTTTAGCCAATCTGATTTGTATAAAATGATATCTCAAGGTTGTTTTAGTTTGCATTTCTCTAATGAATAATGACTAAGAACACTTTTTCATAGGACTATAAATTGCTTTGATTTCTTTATTGGAAATCTGCCTATTTGTACATTTTGACCATTTATAAATTGGGGAATGACTTACATTCCCATAGCTTTGACAAAGTATCGATTTTGACCTTGTTTTGGTAAATGGTGTAAGATATTGGTCTGTGTCCAATTTCTTCCAGACTACTTTCTAGCTTTCACAACAATTTTTACCAAATAATAAATTCTTATCCCCAAAACTTAAGTCTTTACAACTGTCAAACATTGGGTTACTATATACATTTTCTGCTATAGATTGTGTATGTCTACTCTGTTCCACTGATCTACCTTTCTATTTCTCAGACAGTACCAGATAGTTTTGATAATTATAATATAGTTTAAGATCTGGAACTGCTAAACCTCCTTCCTTTAAATTTTTTTCCAATAGTTCCTTTGATATTCTTGACCTTTTGGTTTTCCAAATGAATTTTGCTATTTTTTTTTCTAGCTCTGAAAATAATCTTTTGGTAATTTTACTGGGATAGCATTGAATATATAGATTAATTTTGGTAAAATTGTTATTTTTATTATATTGGCCCTGACTATCCATCCAAATCTAGTGGGAATGAACATTGAAATATATATATGATTGTAATCTTTTAGATAGTAGTTTATTTAGGATTTTTGCAGCCATATTCATTAATGAAATTTGTCTATAATTTTCTTTCTCTGTTTTAACTTTTCCTGGTTTAGGTATCAGTATCATATTTGTTTCATAAAAGGAGTTCTATAGGATCTCTTCTTTGCCAATTTTTCCAAATAATTTATTTAATATTGGAATTAGTCTTTAAGTGCTTGATATAGTTCACTTTTAAATACATCCATAATTAATTGTATTAAAGAAAGTGATAATAATGAAATAACATATCATAACCTATGGGATACAGTAAAAGCAGTAATCAGAGGAAAAATTATATCTCTAAGTGTTCCCTCTTTAAGCCAGATCTCTTGAGAGTAGGGTCCAGTACTACCAGCCGTCTAGCCCCACCTGATTCCTTTGTATCACTTCTTCCTCTTGAACCTCATTTGTATGAGATAACTGATTTTTTACTTTTTCTTACACAATTTTACTTTTTAGAATCACCACATCATACTCAACTCATCTCCAGTGTTTCTTTCACACTACTCAATTCCTAATGAGAGCCTTAAGAATATGATTTACAAATATATATATATATATATGTATATGGTTTACACTTCCACATATAAAAAGTAAACAGTTTATCCTTATTTAGTCTTTGATGTTTACCTTATATTTCTCTGGATCTTATATGTCAAAATTTTCTATTAAGTTCTGGTCTTTTGTGACAAAAAGCCTCAAAGTCTGTCAATTTATTGAATGTAATTTTTTTTTCAGGATTATACTCAACTTTGCTGGGTAAGTTATTTTTGGCTGCAACCCCAGTTGTTTTGCTCTTTGATATGTAGAGTTCCAAGATTTGAAGTGTTTTAGTGCAACAGCTGGTAGGTCTTGCTAACTGTGGCTCTGCAGTATTTAAATTGTTTTTTCTTCTCAATCATAACATACTCTCCTTAACCTGAAGATTTTGAAACTTGGTTATTATATCCTGTGAATTTTCGTCCTGTCATCTTTTTCAGGTGGTGATTGGTAGATATTTTTCTATTTCTACTTTCCTTTCTTGTTCTAAAACTTCAGGGCAATTTTCTTTAATTATTTCTTGTGCCATTGTATCAACATTATTTTTTTTTATTGCAGCTTTCAAGTAGTCTGATAATTCTCATGTTTTCTCTTCTTAATCTGTTTCCTATATGAGTTGTTTTTCTTACAAGATGTTTCACATTCTCTTTAATTTTTTTCATTATTTTTATTTTGTTTTATTTTTTTTTTTTTGGTATCTTATAACATCATCCACTTCCCCTCACCCAAGTCTAATTTTCAATTTTAAGTTTTCTTCCTTAAGATTCTAGATCTCTTTTTTCCAGTTGGTTGAATTTCTTGTAATAATTTTGATGGTTTTCTTGGATTGTTCTTATTTTTTCCTATTATTTTTCTCAAACTCTATTTGATTTTTAAAGTCCTTTTTAAGTTCTTCCAAGAATTCTTTTTGGGGCAGATGACCCTTTGACAGTACTTTGGGATAGGAGAGGGGTTTTTTTTGCTTCATTAACCTCCTCTAAAAACAAACCCAGGACTTTTCTATCCACTCAGTAGCTGTCTATGGTTGGATTCTTTCTCCTTTGCTTACTTATTCTTATTTTGTTTTGTTCTTTTTATTTTTACCACTTTGTTATTATAATCACCTCTAGTCCTAGGGTGTGGGGGATAGTGTCTCTGGTCTCAGGTCCATTTTACTGAGTTTTATCCTGAGATCAACCTTGGCACTCCTTTCCCCCTCCAAGCTATAGCTAGGGCCCCCAGATACACTATGCTGGAAATGGTCTTGCTCCAGTGATTATAATCTTCAGTTCTCCACTCTCACCTGGAATGGAAACCAAGATCTCAGTTCTTCTTTAAGTGTCCACAGCCAGCAGCATTCCTGCCCCACTAACTGTGAGTGTTTTGGTTTCTTCTCACCTTCAGTCACAGCCAGGGGACCCTGTCTAGGCAGCACAGCTGGGCCTAGCATCCCTCTGCAAAAAAGGGTCCTTTAATCTTCCCCTGCTAAGATGTCTGCCCCCCCCCACACACACACACACACATACACACTGTTTATGAGGTGAGAATTCCTGTGGCTGAAGATAAGGCTACCTCCCAACCCAGCTGCTACAAGGGCACATTGCTTGTTGTTTCAGAGGAGATAGTCTGGAAGTGTTTGCACTTTATTCAGGCTGAACCTCCATCCCAGGGGTCTTTCTTCATATCTTCTCCAGTTTTTCCAGGAGAACCACTTCTCTGCACCAAATCTTATTTATTTTTGCCTCTCTGTGTTCACCACAACGTTTTATTCTGTATTCTTTGTAGAAGAAATCTGGATAACTTGGAATTTTCTGACCTACTCCATTATCTTTCTAGAATCATCCCCCCCCATGCAAATAAAAAAAATTCTAATGCAAAAATTTAACGTTGATAGACTGGGCTCCCCTCAGCAATGCAAGGTTATAAGACAACTCCAAAGGATTCATGCTGGAAAAGGCTGTTCATATCCACAGAAAGAATCACAGAATCTGAATGCAAGTTGAACAAACTACTCTCTCTCTCTCATTTTTGTTTTTTTTTGTTTTTTCTTCCTCATTATTCCTTCCATTGGTTATACTTCTTCTTTACAACTTGACTAATGTTTAATGTGAAGGTATATGTAGAACCTATATCAGCTTGCATGCCATCATGGTGGGGGGGAAGGGAGTAGAGGAGGTGGGAGAAAATTTGGAACTAAAAAACTTGTGAAACTAAATATTGTAAATTAATGGTAACTAAATTTTAAAAATTAAACATCAAAAATGCAAAAAATTGCTTTATATATAACCAGAAAAATAAAAGATTATTTTTTAAAATTAGGAAAGTGATGATTCTGTTCTATTCTGCCTTAATAAGACCAGATATGGAATAACAGTCCTGGGCTCATTTTAGATTGAAAATCTGGAAAACATCTAGAGGAGGATACCCAAGTTGGTGGTCAGTTAACAAGGATTTTAAGTGTTTACTGTGTGTCAGGAATTATGATATAACTTGATATACAAAGAAAGGCAAAAAAAAACCCCAGCTCCTGTCATCCAAGAGATCACATTCTATCGACGGAGACACCATGTAAATAACCAGGTACATACAGATTACAGAAAAAGTAGATGGAAGGTCTTCTTAGAGAGGAAGCTACTGTTAGCTAAAGAGGAAAAACTCCTTGCAAAAGATGGGATTTGAGGTGTCTTCAGGAAAGTACAGAAAACTAAGGAGCAGAGGAAGGGTAGCAAAACATTTTAGGCCTATGAGACAGTCATTGTAAAGACATTGTAAAGTCATTGTAAAGAGTGTCTTGTCTGGGGTAAGACAAACAGTCCAGTGTAGCTAGATGGTATGGATGTATGGATGGGAGGAAAATATAAGAAAGGAAAGGTAAGAAATGGAGACATTGTAGAGATTTTTTAAAATGATCTTTTATTGATATCTTTTGTTTTTCATGAATTAAATTTCTTCTAGTATCTTACCCTCCTCACTTCCCATGAAGAGCTATCCCATATGGTAAAAAAAGAGCACAATTTTTCAGGTGTATTACATCATAAAGGTAAGCACTGATAAAAGGAAAGTCCTTGCATACATCAAAATATTTATAGCACTGATTTTGTGGTACCAAAAACTGGAAACAAAGCAGATGCCCAGGGACTGAGTAATAGCTAAATAAATTGTGGCACATGAAGATAATGGAATATTACTGTGCTGTAAAAAAACACCCAAATGTGATTAAAATAGGAAAAAATTTACATGATCTGATACAGAGTGATGACAGCAGAGCCAATAAAATAACACAGTGACTACAAGAATGTAAACATAAAGAACAAGCCCCACATATCACTAGAAAGTGTGTGCTGTTGGATTCCAAAAAGCAACCATGGACCCAAAGGAGAGCAATGAGAAGCTGTATCTCCCTTCGCCTTTACAAAGGTGGGAGGTCCATTTTTATGGAGCACTACATGTGTTTTCAGACATTTCTAATCAACATTCAAATGGACAACTTTAACCTATCAAAATAAAAAATACCTTTTTCTAGAGCAAATTTATTGATATTTTATCCTAACAATTAAATCAGTAGAACACTAATTCCTTACATCCAAAGATAGATTAATTTTTTTCCTTACGTCCCCAAAAGTTATTGCCATGCCTGAGACATAGTATGTGCTTCATAAATACTCCTTATATTGAGCTGAACTCATGAAAAAGCATGTTTCTTACTCATGAGTTTCCTCAGGGCACCTTTTACTTCATTGTTCCTAAGACTGTAGATCAAGGGATTCAACATGGGGATCATTACAATGTAGAAAACAGATGTCACTTTATTCTGATCTGTTGTGTAGCTGGACTTGGGCATCACATAAACAAATGTAGTGGTCCCATAGAACAGAGTCACTGCTGTGAGGTGGGAGGTGCAAGTTGAGAAAGCTTTGGCTCTCCCCTCTGCAGAGTTTATCCTAAGGACAGAGAAGAGGATGTATACATAAGAAATTATGATAATTAGCACTGTGGTCATCATTATTGACCCAGAAGAGGCAGCAGGAAGAATTTCAGCAAGATTATCTTGGGAATAGGAAAGCTCCAAAAGTGGTGAATAATCACAGAAAAAATGATTAATTTCATTGGGTCCACAGAAGGACCTGTTCAATAAGCAACCAGTGAAGGTCCAAGCATTTAAAGAACTACCCAGGTAGGATGTGATGAGTAATAGAGTGCAGACCTTAGGAGATATGTTGGTGGAGTAGAGTAGGGGGTTACAGATGGCCATATACCGATCATAGGCCATCACAGCTAGCAGGAAGCACTCAGCTGTCCCAAACATGGCTGTAGAACACGTCTGGGCCACACAGCCCCCAAGAGGGATTATAGTTTTTCCCACAAGGAAGCTTTTGAGCATAACAGGTGTGACAGATGAGGAATATGCAGAGTCCACAAAAGCCAAGTGACTAAGGAAAAGGTACATTGGAGTGTGAAGTTGAGAGCTATTTCTGATCAACATGATTATGCTGAGGTTACCAACTAAGGTGACAGTATAGACACCCAGAAATATCACAAAGAGGATGACACGAAGGGTTGAATCATCTGTTAGCCCCAAAATAATGAATTCAGTCACATCCGTGCAGTTATTGCCAGACATAGCTTGGAAATAATGCCTATTGGATAGAAGAAAAAGAGATTAAAATAGAATACAGAGCTAAGATTTGGATATGTCTATTGATGTGCTCAGGAAACATTCACTGGTCACCTCCTCCATGCACATTCTACTATCCTACTCCATACACCATGTCATGGGGCCAATAAGCAAAGCAGAGCTGAAAAATTAGTTTTCTCCTAATTCTTCCCCATGAACCAACATTATAGTGTGATTTACCAATTTTGCCATTTTGATAATGTAAAAAAATATGTAAAAGTGAAGAAAATACTTGAATTCCCATCATAAGAACCTTTCTTATATATATATATATATATGCAGAGACATTATCCAAATGTGCAAATGCTGTTCTGCCAACCATTGTTAATCCATTCCAAAGAAACTGAGTCTACTTTGTAATTCCTAAATTCTCATAGGACACTCTCCACATCTGAGGATGTTATCCACCTCATGCTAATTGACTATAAAGAAAGTTCTGGTTTCCAAGATAACCCTTGGGCTCTAAAATCACAAAAGAAGATAAATGAGGCATCTGGACTCTAAGGCTTTTCATTTCATTTTGTTCTAGAACTTGGTATTACTTCAGAGGGTTCATTAGGCTAGATATAACCAGCCTGAAGGACTGTGGGAAATTTTCCATGGGAACTTTAATGTTTCTAGGTAAAATAATGGAAAGTACTTGTTCAACCTGCTGTAACCACATCGTATTTACCTATTGCTTCCTTTGAGTGCAGAGCAAACTCTGGTATAAGAAAGTAGTGACAAATTATTGTACCACTAGAAGTAATGAATATAACTGCTTTGGAGTAATATGGGGACACTTATTAATGGAAGCAAAGCAAACTCAGTAGAACAATTAATATGATGGTCACAATAAACATGATAGGGGATACAACTTTGAAAGATCTCAGAACTTGGACCAAGATAGTGACAAATCATGTCTTCAAAAGACCAATGAGGAAATGTTACCTACCATTTCGTGGAAGAGTGATGATGGACTTGAAAAGATTAAGATTGGTCCTATACCATTTATTTGTTGATCTATTTACAATTAATTAGTTTTATCCTATAACTGCTTTTGTCCTGTAATTACTTAAGTCATAAGACTGAGAGGGAGAGGACGAACTGAGTTACCCAAGTTGGGTCCCCATTCAGGTAGCTTGGTCTACTCACAGGTTGTGTTTGTCCTTCATTTTTGAAGGGGAACATGGCATCAAGAAAATAATGAAATGACTTGCAGTTTACTTTGATTTGAGTGAGAGAGTGCTGTGCAAGGTCACCAGCCTCACTTTCTCCTCCAGAGTCATCTGGATATAATGAAAAAAGAAGGTAAATTTTGATAGTCAGAAGCTACCCACTTAACTTGGGTTTTACTGGCTAGATAGATGGATTCATTAATTTCTTCCTTCCTTCTTTTCTTTAGCCTAAAAGGACCAGGTCTCCTATTGCATCCTACGCCATCTTCAGTCACCCTGATGAATATCAAGTCACCAGATTCAGATGACTCTGGAGAAAAAGATGAGGCTGGTGACCTTGCACAGCCCTCCCTCACTCAAATCAGTCAACTGAAAGTCATGTCATCATTTCCCTGATGCCATGGTCCTCTTAAAAAACAAAAGATAAACACAACTTAAGTCATGGTTCTTTGCCTCTGAAATCACGTCAGAATTCAGCTGGTCTGCAATAGGTTAATTTTAGAAATTAAGATCCCCTGCTAATCACTGATATATTCTTGACTCAGAGATATTAGCTGCCTTGGGGAATATGTGGGAAAGCAAGGGAGTGGTGCCTGAGATCTCTATATCATGAAGCTATCTGTCAAGGATATCTGATTTCCTGTCCAAAATCTGGGCCACTATCTTGCACCTGCACCCAAGTAATGAGCATTTCTTATTCTCATGAGAAGATAGGTGTAGTCATTGCTAGCCCTAATTACCAAACTTCCAACCAATCATGTTGTTCCCTGCACCTCAGTTCTGTAACCAATCACATTGCCCTTAAGCCCATGACATCATCTACCCTATTCTGTTACTTGTATTATATGTCCTAAAGTCTATAAAAGATGAACTTCTTTCTTGCTCAGGGACTTTGACATTAATAGGGTTGACCCACTGATCAATTTATTGACAGGTAGCATGGATTGCTAATAAATGTCATCTTTCTCAGAGAGTTGTCCCAGTTTCCCTTTCTGTTCAGTTTCAAACATAACAGACTAGAAGTAGAGAATGACACAAACATTCTCTGACATGACTGAATTATTAATTTCTGTTCCTTGAGTATACATATCATTTATAAGGAGGGTCTCCAACTATGACCAAGGAGAGGTAGATAAGTGGGTAGTGATAGAAATGGGAGAAGGAAAGAGTAACAGCAAAACAGTTTCAGGATGCAAAAAAGTAAGTCTAATTTTACTTGTATATATGTTACATTTCTTTTAAAGGCCAGACTGTCTTGATATGTTGGGCATTTGTTGATGCCTGTTGAGACTGAAACAAAAAAATTATCTTATATATGTTTTTTTTTCCTGAAATATTCTTATTACTCCCAACTCTAAACTAATTCTTCTTTTCTTCTCAATCCAATAGGAAAGATATAACATATTCAGACACTATTCAGCTGAAGAAGAAACTGATTTTAACACTCATTTATGGGCCTATTGTTCACCTCTTTCTTTATGACTGACCACAAGAAAAAATAACAACTCAACTAAACAAAAATTTGTAGAGTGCTGAGTGAATTTTTTAATTCCTCTTATTTTAACATCTCCTCTCAAGAGAGGACTTGGCATCCAACTTTTCTAACAAAAGAAAGGCTGTTTGTGTGGACTCATTTTCTTTTCTCTTCTGCAGTTCAAAACTCCTTAATATAATACCCTTTTGTCATTGCAAAAATATCTGAGAGATAGTCCTTCTTTTTCCCTGGACCAATTCCTCTAATTTTTCCATAAATTCCATCTCTCCTATTTCAACCCTAAGCTTTCCCCAGTGAAAAACTCCCTTTTAACTTTTAATCTTTTCCTCTATGTGCTTTCCCCTTTCTCCTAAAAATTGGCTCAGATTTGTCCAATCCTGTAAAATTTTCCATTTGACCCTGACATTATTTGAAGTTTTCATACTATATCTCCTCCCTATCCCAATAACCTCTCAGAAAAAAAATCTAATAATATTTAGTCCACTTCCTCTCCTCATACATGTTAACCCATTAAAGTCTTGTTTCTGACCTCATCACTCCACAGGAAATATTCTCCCCAAAGTTACCAATAATTTGTTGATTTGTAAATGATAATATTTTCATAATCTTCATTTAAATTCCTAGGGGATAGGGACTGTAACAAACTTTGTATTTGTATCATTAGCACCTAGGAAAGTAGCTGAAAAAAAGTCAATGCTAAATAAATATTGATTGATTGATTGACTCTTAGCCACTACCAAGCACATGACAAGGTGAACCACCAACTCTTCATGAGTTTTCATGACACTCTGATACTAGTACTATTCTACCTATCTGACCTTTCTTACCTCAGCCTCCTTTGACAAATCATGATCCCTGTGCAGTCTCCTAACCTTACACATACATCTTCCTCTGTCCTAGGCCCTCTCGTCTTTTCTATATCTTTTAAGGGAGCTCATTAAGTTCCATTGCCATTAACTTCTTTTCTATTTAGTTGAATCCCAAGTCTGTATATCCTCCTCTGAACTCCATTCCATAGATTACCAATAGTTGCCCATTTTATACATAGGCATCCCAAAGGCAAATTCAATAAGGTTCGAAAAAGAATGCATATTATCTTCAACCTTCAATTTTTTAAAATTATTTATATAATGTTTTATTTCTGTTCAGGGTCTCACTCTTCTATATAGCCTGGTTTGCAATCCTGGAATTAATTTCTACTCTTCTCTCTGTCTTCCCTTCCCCAACCTTTCAAGTCAGTTGCCAAATCTTGCCACTTCTATATCCACAACATGTGTCACATTTATGCTTATGTTCACTTACACAGCCACTGCCTTAAATCAGGTTTGCATCTCTTTTCACTTGGGCTATTGCAAAAGCCTCTAAATTTGAAGTTCTGTCTCTATGCCCTCTAAACTATTCTCTAAAAGCCTACAAAAATGATCTTCCTGAAGCATAGGCTGACCATACCATTTGATTACTCAAGCCTTTAACAGATATCTTATTGACTTGAGGACAAAATAGCAATTCCTCAGCTTGATATTTTATAATCCTATGCCACATGAATCCAGTTTTGCTATTCAGATTTATTTAACTTTATTCTCAGGCATACCTATACTCAAGTTCAACTGACATGCCTATTCCCCAGACCCAGAATTCTACCCCCATCTCTGTCCCTCTGCACAGGCCATCCTCCATACTCAAAATGCCACAACTCATCTCTGCTTCTTAGAGTTTTAAGCTTCCTTTGTTTATCAGTTAGTGGGACACTAATTAGAGAAAGCCTAGTTTCTAAAACTCTGTCCATCCATAATTTATCTTGTATTTACTTTTACCTGTAAATATTTCACTCCTTCCTCTCCAATAGAATGGAAACTCCCTGAAATTAAGGATTGTTTTACATTTTACTCTTTTTATTCCCAGTGGCTAGGACAGGACACCCTGCATAGTGTGCACATCAAAATATTAGTTGAATGGAATACACTTTTGAAAATCTCAAGTCTCATTCACATTGGTATCATGATCAAAATAATCACATAATAAGAATATTAATAACTCAATATGAAAACTTAACTTTCCTAACTTACTTTCCTCCCACAAATTTTAGAAGATGATGTTATGCTAATTTTACAGATGAGGTAACTAAGGATCATAGAGGTGCAGTCACTTAACCACAATCACAGTCAGAGCTATTAAGATTCAGCTGTGGGACTCAAACCCAGTTCTCCTGACTTCAAGTCCAATTCTCTTTCCATTACATCAACCAACAAATATATCAGTGAAATTCTTTACCCAAAGTCTCAATTTGAGAAGTGGGAGAAAAGTAATAAACAAAGTAAATGCACTTATGTATACACAAAAACTTTTACCTAAGTTTTTCTTACCTTACCATGCATGACCACGTATTTAATGCTTGTAGTGATGCTCCAGAGTATAAGATATCACCTATGAGAGAAAGGAATTTGATGTTCTAACATGTAATAATGTTCAATGCATATACCTCACTAACAAATCTTTAACAATATATGGCCCTATAAGGGAACAGAAACAACAAGGCCAAAGTCAGGAATGAATCTTGCTCATTGAGAGATAGAGAGAGAGAGAGAAAGAGAGAGAGAGAAATGCATTAAGAGAGAGAGAGAGAGAGAGAGAGAAAGAGAGAGAGAAATGCATTAAAGCCCTATATAAAACTTAAATTAATATAATGATTGGCATGTCAATAGAATAGACAGGCTTCCCTGAAATGAGCTACAAATCAATGATCAGGGCTAAGAATTTTTTGACTAAAATAAAAATTACCAGTGTTACTCATTGATGGAAGCAGATGATTACATTAGGCTCTAGTTATTATGTTTGCATAGTAGCACCATATTTATGTTGACTTTCATAATGTTTGGGATGTAAACCCTTGAGCACCTTAGTACCAAAAGTAGCCAACATCATTAAAATGCCTTTTGAAATCCATTGGGATTGAGAAAATTACAAACACACCAATGAGTTGTGTGAGTTATTTAAATTCCCATTGGGCTTCATTATTTTTCTTTATCTATATTTGTCCAGTATTTTTAAAAAGTAAAAAGAAAAAGAAACACAAGATTGTATAGCACCATGGCTAAATTAGTCTGATCTGCCATGGAAGCTCTCAAAAAATGTTCTAGGATCAACATTGCCAATTGGACTTGTAACAATGCCCACTAACTATGAAAGCTGTTCCTCATCATTTCACCAGATTCATTTTGGTGAGGCCATAACATATACTGATTACATATATAAAAAACTGAAGCTGAAAGACCAACTATGAAACTTAGTTTAGTAGAAACTACAGATCCTGGAACAAAGGTATCATCCATAGTGAGGATAATTATCCATGTGTAAAAGCAGTATTGACAATCTTTCCAAGGATCCTTATAAAATTTTGCTGGAATATAAGAGCAAAAATAATATAGGACACAAAAATTTACCATAGGACAGTTAACATATGCTGTGAGTTGGCTGAGGGCCAGGGAATTCCATAATGCTCTCTGTATCTTGTTTGCTCACAAATTCTTCCCTGATCCATACATCTGAGAAGTAAACTATTCCATGCCTCACTTAATTTGCTTATAATATCCACATTTCTCTCTAATCAAAGTCTCTGCTTCTACTGAAGGCAGGACTCTGTTGCTTTGCCCATACTTGGGTTTGGGTCACAGTCTTGGGTAGCAACTGCCAGGGCAAGGGGGAGCAGTAACACACTAGGGCTTATGGTCACACTAGAGCAGGGACCCTCATCATGGTTCCAGGGCAGAAAAGAGTGCTTGTGGTCATTCACAAACCAAAGCACAGGCCAGGATAGTAGTAAACACCTCTCCTTAGATCATACCATCTTAGAAGAAATGAAAATTTACACATCTGAAAAGAGCAGCACAAAATCTCTGAAGCTTGTGGCAGTGCCTCCTCTACCCAGTATCATGGAGCCACGGTCAGGAAAACACAAGATCAAGCAGCTTCCATATTAAAGGATCAGTGGGCTTAAAAATATGTTATTCTAGAGAACAAAGCAGTTAAAACTACAACCAAGAATCACCTACCCAGTAAAACTGAGTATAATCCTTAAGGACAAAAAAATGGATATTCACTGAAATAGAGGACTTTCAAGCATTCCTCATATAAATACCTGAGCTAAACAGAAATTTTGACTTTCCAATATAAGACTCAAGTAAAAAAAGGTAAACAGGAAAGGAAAAACATAAAGTACTTAATAAGGTTAAATATTTACACTCCTGCCAGTTATTTTCCCTGGTTTTCCTGAAGACTGTTCTCATTCTACTTTCTGCAAGAAGTGTCTCCTCTCTAACTAATAACAGCTTTCTGAGCTTACAATTCATCTACTCTGTCTATAATTTGTATTCTCCTAGTTGTTTACATGGTGTCTCTCTAAATGCTATGTAAGCTACTGGAAAGCAGGGATTTTTTTTTGCTTTTTTTATGCTCCAAGTTATGGTATACAGATCACATATTGTAAGCCCTTAAAATCCTTGTTGACTGGTGACTAACTTGGTTATCCTCTTTTCTATGCTCTCTGAATCTTCAATATCTTCTTAAAATGAGGTCAGAACTGAAAATATCATTCCATAATTGGTCTTGTTGTGGGAAAATCCATTGAAACTATAGTATTCCTAATTTTTAAATAATCTTTTATTTCTTCTAGTTGTAGATAAAAAATTTCACATTTATGTAATTTTTTCCAAATTAACAGGCAGAGAAAAGGAAGAAAACCATTTCAGGCCTCTGAGAAAACCAGTGTAAAGACACAGAAGATGGAATGTCACATGTGGGGAAAAGCAAATAGCCCAGCGCAGTTAGATTGAGCACTGCATGAATGGAAGTAAGATGTAAGACTGACAAGGTAAGAAGGAGAAAGATTGTGGAGATTTTATTTTTTAATGATTCTTTATTGATATTTTTTGTTTTATCATAACATAAATTTCTTCTAGTATCTCTCTTACCTCACCCTTCATAAAGAGTTATCCCAAAGAGAAAAGAATACATGGTCTAGGTATATTATGCTACAAAGGTAGTCACTGATAAAAAGAAATTCCCTGCATAGACCAAAGTATTTATAGAAGCACTTTTATGGTAACAAAGAACCAAAACAAAGCAGATGCCCCATGATTGAAAGATGATTAAACACATTTTCTCTTTATGAACATAATGAACTGTTACTGCACAGTAAAAAATAATATGATCAACAGAGAAATAAAGAAATTATTTACATGATCTGATACAGTGATGATAGCAGAGCTAAGAAAACAACACTCATAAGGAATTTTGTTGCTGCTCAGCCATTTCAGTCAGACTCTTCCTGAACCATTTGGGTTTTTCTTGGGAAGATACTGGAGTAGTTTGTCATTTCACTCTCCATCTCATTTTATAGATGAGGGATTGAGGCAAAGAGGATTAAGTTACTAGCTTTTCTGAAACCCATTAATTAGTATCACTTAATCATAGCCATTGTATCAATAGAATATTAGATTCTTAAAGGAAGGGAATGTTTCATTTTTGTACTTGCATCCATGAAACCAAACATAGTGCCTAGGACATAGTATGCACTATTTAATAAGTACATGTTGTATTAAGTTGAATTCATGAAAAAAAAGATGTTTTTTACTGATCAGTTTCTTCAACGCCCCTTTCACTTCATTATTTCTTAG
The DNA here is from genome assembly GCF_028583685.1 of Petaurus breviceps papuanus. Classification (NCBI taxonomy): domain Eukaryota; kingdom Metazoa; phylum Chordata; class Mammalia; order Diprotodontia; family Petauridae; genus Petaurus; species Petaurus breviceps. The sequence goes on from NW_027185698.1 coordinate 52,216,232, forward strand.
ACTATAGATCAAGGGATTCAACATGGGGATCATTACAGTATAGAAGATGGATACCACTTTATTTTCATCTGTTGAGTAGCTGGATTTTGGCATCATATAAATGAATGTAAGGGTTCCATAGAACAAAATGACTGCTGTGAGGTGGGAGGTGCAAGTTGAGAAAGCTTTAGCTCTCCCTTCACTGGATCTTATCTTCAGGACAGAGAAGAGGATATATACATAAGAAATTAGAATAATTAGCACTGTGATTATAAGTACTGACCCAGCAGAGACAGCAGGAAGAATTTCAGCAAGATCATTTTGGTAGTTGGAAAGTTTCAAAAGTGGTGAGTAATCACAGAAAAAGTGATTGATATTATTGGATCCACAGAAGGACAAATTCAATAAGCAACCAGTAGAGACCCAAGAATTTACACAACCACCCAGGTAGGATATGATGAATAACAGAGTGCAGACCCTGGTAGACATGTGGGTGGAGTAGAGTAGGGGGTTACAGATGGCCACATACCGATCATAGGCCATCACAGCCAAGAGGAAGCATTCAGTTGTCCCAAAGGTGGCTGCAAAACAAAATTGAACTACACAGCTTTCCAAAGGGATTGAGGTCTTCTCCACAAGGAAGTTGATGAGCATGAGAGGTGTGACATATGAAGAATAACCAATATCCACAAAAGCCAAGTGGCTGAGGAAAAAGTACATTGGAGTGTGAAGTTGGGAGCTAATTCTGATCAATATAATTATGCTAAGGTTACCAATTAATGTGACAGCATAGACACTCAGAAATATCACAAAGAAGATGACACAAAGGGTTGGATCATCTGTTAATCCCAAAATAATGAATTCAGTCACAGCAGTGCAGTTATTGCCAGACATCTGTCTTGGAAAGGGTGCCTGTTAGAAGAAAAGTAGAATATTAAGATTAGAATAAAGATTAAGATTTGGATATATCCATTGATGTATTCAAGAAACATTAATTGACCAAGTCCTACATAGCCATCCTACTATCTTACTCCCCAACTTTGTTCCTATGCACCATGGCAGGGTGCCCATAAGCAAGGCAGTGATGAATAAATTTGTTTTCTCCAATTTGTTCCCTAATAATCGTCATTACCCTATGATTTGCCAATTTTACTATTTTGATAGTGAAGAAAAGCCTGTAAAAGTAAAAAAGAATACTTTAATTCTCACCATAGGATACTTTCTTAAATGTATACATAAACTATATCCAAATGCATAAATGCTATTTTGCTGAGTAACCACCATTGTTAATCCCTTCCAAAGTAAAAGAGTGCTTTGTGATCCCGGACCTGGACCATGGTCCAGAACTGAAGATATTATTCACTTCATGCTAATTGACTACAGGGAAAGTCTTGGTTTCCAAGATGATCTTTGTGCTATAAAATCACAAGGAATGGGAAATCTACTTTCTAAATCATTTTATGTTATTTTGCTCATAGAACTTGGTTTTGCTACAAAGGGATATCATTACATGAGATCCTTAAACAATGTGGGAAATTTCCAATGGGAACCTCTGCTCTTTCTCATCTTATCCCCAACCTTAAACCTGAAATCACTTATCTCTATAATTTCTTATTTCTGTTCAGGGCTCCATCATTCAACCATGGACCCTGGTTTGCAATCGTAGAATTAACCTCTACTCTTCTCTCTATCTTCCCTTTCACAACCAGTCAGTTTCCAAATCTTTCCACTTCTATATCCACAACATTTATCACATATACTCTAATATCCACCTCCCTAACTCAGGTTTGCATCTCTATTCACTTGAGCCATTGCAAAAGGCTCTTAAAGTCCAGTCTCTATGCCCTCTAAACTATCCTCTAAAAAAGCTACAAAAATGGTCTTTCTAAAGCACAGACTGACGATATTATTTGGTTACTCAAGCCTTGAACAGATATTTTATTGATTTGAGGACAAAATAACAATTCCTTAGCTTGATATTTATGCTCCTATACCACATGAATCCAGTGTTGCTCTTCAGATTTATTTCATTTTACTCTCAGGTATGCCTATACACCAGCCCACCTAGTCTTCTGCCTGTACCCCACGTGCAGAACTCTACCCCCAGATCTGCTCCCTGCACAAGCCATCCTCCATGCTCCAAATGCCCTATCTCATATCTGCTTCTTAGAATCTTGAGTTACCTTTATGTCACAGCTAGTGGGTCACTACTCACAGGAAGCCTAGTTTCTAAAGCCCTGTCCCTCCTCAACTTATCTTCTATTTACTTATCTCTGTAACTATTTCACCCCTTCCTTTCCAATAGAATTTAAGCTCCCTGAAATTAAGGACTGTTTTTCATTTTATTCTTTTTCTCCCCAGTGGCTAGAACAGGACAGCCAGCATAGTGTGCACATCAAAACATTAGTTGAATAGAAGGTAACAATGCACTTTTGAAAATCTCAACCTCATTCATGTTAGCATCATAATCAAAACAATTACACAAGAGGAATATTAAGAACTCAATTGGACTATTTAAATTTCATACATTACTAGCTCACCACAATTTTTAGAAGATATTTTCAAACTAATTTTACAGATGAGGTAATTAAGGATCATGGAGGTGCAGTCTCTTAGTCACAATCACAGTCAGAGCCAATAATAAGACTCAGATGTAGGACCCAAACCCAGTTCTCCCGACTTCAAGTTTGATTCTCTTACAAATACATCAATCAACAAATATATCAGTGAAATTCTGCACCCAAAGACTAAATTTGATAAGGGGGGGGGAAGTAATAAACAAAACAAATGCTCTTATGTATACATGAAGATTTTTCCTTAAGTGTTACTTATCAAACTATCCTTGATCATGTACTTACTGTTGGTAGTAATGTTTCAGGGCATATGATATCACCTATGAGAGATCAGAATTTTATTTACTAACATGCTGTAATAATGCTCAATATATATACCTCACTTCTAAATCTTTAATATTATATAACACTGTAAGGGACCAGAAACAAGAAGACGGAAGTTAAGAATGAAGCTTACTCATTAGAAAATAGTGAGAGAGAGCAAGAGAAACAGAGAGGGAGAGACAGAGAGAGATGTAAAATTGAAATCAACATAAAGTCTGTCATGGACATGAAGAATAGACATAGCTCTCTGAAATGGATGACAAATCAAAAATAGATCTAATTGTTTTTATATCAAAATCAAGAACAGCAATGGTACCTATTGTTACAAGAAGATGATAACTGTAGACTCCAGGTTATTGTCTTTGCATGGCAGCACCATATTTATGTTGGTTTTCTTAGCATTTGGGATATAACCTCCTGAGTATCCTAACAACAAATATAATCTACCTCATTAAAATGCCATTTGAAATCCACTGGGATGAAGAAAATTACTAACATAGAGGTGTCTTGTCTGACACATTCTCTAAATCCTCAGGGGTTTTCATTTAGTTTTTTCTTTGTGTTTATGCAGGATTTTTAAAAGTTGAAAAACAAGATTGGATAGCAACATAGTCAAACTAATAAGTCTGATCTTCCTTGGAAGCTCTTAACTGTTCTCGGATCAACAAGTGGAAATTGTGATTGTGATGCTATTCACTAAGTATGAAAATTGGTCCTCATCATCTCACCTCAGGCCACAACCCATACTGATTGCACATACACACAACTGAGGCTGAAAAGACCATGTATGAAACTCAGCTTAGCAGAAACTGCAGATTCTGGCACAGAGGTACTCTTTCCAGTGAAGAGAACTGTCTAAGGGTGAAGGCAGTATTGGCAATCTTTTCAAGTTTCCTAATAAAAAATTTTCCTGAAACATAATAGCATTTATAATATATGACACAAAGATTTTCCACAAGACTGTTGACAGTGTGAGAAAGCTGAGAGGCGGTAGATAAATATCATTCACTCCCTGGCCATTGAAGGGTAAAAGAAGTTCTGGAGCTTGGTGAGATGATTTGTCCCCTTGGTGAGGATGGTGAGCTTGGTGAGATGATTTGTCCACCTTGTCCTCTCTGTCTTTGAAACATTTTTTTCCCAATTTTGTCCCTTTTGTTCTAATCTTCCTTTCAAAAGACCTTCAGGTGTGTCAGCTTATCAAGTCACAGAACACCATGAGATCAATTGAGAGTTGTGTAATCAATTACTTTAGACCTCACTGTTATATTTATATTTTCCTTTAGTACATTAAGTAGAATTTGATAAAATGGACTTCTTGGAGTCAGGATCAAGTTAAGTAGGAAATCAAGGAGAATACAAAGGGTGGAGACTCTGGAGCCAGGCAAGTTATATGAAATATCCAGATAGGAACCCAGGAAGACACTAGGGAAATATAAAGGTTGGGAAGGTCTAGGAGATGGGAGGACAATAACACATTTTCAGAGAAAATAAGTTATGTTCTCAGGGGTTTAGATCTACAGGAACTCTTATTCTTGTTAAGTTTGTTGATGTAATACATCTGAGTATAAATAGATATAACAACCAAAGGAGCTACTCCAGATGTGGCAACTTTTCTGTTACATGAAACACTGTTCTATTAACCAGCAATTATATCAGAAGCCTTTGGAATCTTTTATTTCTTACACCTGAACCATATCTCAGAACATATTTTTCACTCTTCTCACCTATGCTCACCTTTACTTTGAAATAACCTAATTTTAAATCAGATGATCCTATTGAGTTATTTATGTCTCTACTGCCTCATTCTTTGCAAAAGATGTTTTTACATTTAATTTTTTCTCAATTTCATGTGAACAAAAATTTTAACATTTCCTTTTTGCCAAGTTTTATATTTTCCCCCACCCTTCTTTCCCTCCACCCTCACTGAGAATGCAAGCAATTTGTTGTAGATTATATATTTGCAGTCCTACAAAATATTTCATATTAGCCATAATGCAAAAGAAAATGCAAACAAAAAATCAAAACTAATTAAAAGAAAATAAACTGCTTTAATTTTCATGTAGACTTTGATCAGTTCTTTCTCTGGAAGTAGATAGCATTTTTTCCATCATAAATCCTTCAGAATTGTCTTGGATCATTGTGTTGCTGTGAATAGCAAATCAGTCAGAATTGATCATTATAAAATATTGCTATTACTGTGTACAATGTTCTCCTGGCTCTGCTCATTTCACTTTGGATCACTTCATGTAAGTCTTCCCAGGTTTTTCTGAAAGCATTCTACTCTTTATTTCTTAGATCAAAATAGTATAACATTACAATCTTATACCACACCTTCTTTAGTCATTCCTCATTTGATGGGCATCCCTTGAATTTCCAATCGTGGCTACCACAAAAAGGGTTGCTAGAAACATTTTTGCGTATATATAGGTCCCTTTCCTTTTCCTTTGACCTTTTTTGGGAAAAAGAGCTAGTATTTTTATTGCTGTATAACTGGGGGGTGGTACCTCAGAGTTGGTTTAATTTGCATTTCTCTAACCAATAGTGATTTAGAACATTCTTTCATATGACTATAGAGAATTTTTATTTCTTCTGAAAACTGCCTGTTCATATCCTTTGACCATTCATCAACTGGGAAATGATTCATATTCTTATAAATGTGATCTAGTTCTCTATATATTTGAGAAACCAGGCCTTTACAGAGAAACTTGCTATAAAAATCCCCCCCCCCGGTTTTGTTTCTTTCTAATCTTGGCTGTATTGGTTTTGTTTGTGCAAAACTTTTTTTTACTTTTTTTGTAACCAAAGTCATTCACTTTATATACTGTATTGCTCTTTTATCTCTTGTTTTGTCATAAATCCTTCCCTTGTCCATGAATCTAACAGGTAAACTATCTCATGCTCCTCTAATTTACCAATTACATGATTCTTTATGTCTAAATCATGTACCTATTTTGTCCTTATCTCAGTATACCATGTGAGATGCTGGCCTGTATCTAATTTCTATGAAACTGCTTTCCAGTTTTCTAAACAATTTTTGTCAAATACTTTGTTTTTGTCCCAAAATCTTGGATCGTTGTATTTTTAAAAAGAAAAAACTAGATTTTTATAGTTATTTACTACTGTGTATAGTGTACCTAAACTATTCTCCTGATCCACCACTCTACTGCTTAGTCAGTACCCTATCATTTGGATGACTGACACTTCGTAACATAGTTTGAGTTCAAGTACTGCTTCTTATGAGATGTTTCACATTCTGTTCCATTTTTCATTCTTTTTTATTTTGTTTTATTATTTCTTGGTATCTTATAGCATCATTCACTTCTCCTTACCCAATTCTAATTTTCAAGGAGTTGTTTTCTTCCTTAAGATTCTGGATCTCTTTTTTCAGTTGCCTGACTTTCTTTTAATAATTTTCTTGGTTTTCTCAGATTGTTCCTATTTTTTCCTAATTTTTTTTCTCAACCTCTATTTGATTTTTAAAGTCCTTTTTAAGTTCTTCTGAGAACTCTTTTTTTGGCAGGTGACCATTTGACATTACTTTTGGGGTTAGGAGAGGCTCATTTTTACTTCAGTATCCTCCTTTGAAAACAAACCCAGGTCTTCTCTATCCATACAGTAGCTGTCTATGGTTGGGCTCTTTCTGCTTTGCTTACTCATATTTATTTTGTTTTGTTTTTTTATCTTTAGCAATTTGTTATAATCACTTCTAGTCCTGGGGTTTGGGGGATGGTGCCTCTGACCTCAGGTTCATTTTACTGTTATTTTCTGAGCTTTGTCCTGAGACCAAACTTGGCACTCCTTTCCCCCTCCAAACTACAGCTAGGGCCCCCAGCATCACTATGCTGGAAATGGTCTTGCTCCCTGAGGACACTCCATGGCTATTACCTTCAGTTCTCCCCTCTGGCCTGGAACCAAAAGCAAGAACTCAGCTTTCCTGTAAGTGGCCACAGCCAGCAGTATCCCTGCACCATTGTTTCTGCACTGACTGGAGGTGTGCTGGTTCCTTTTTACCTTCAGTCACAGCCAGGAGAACCTATCTAAGCAGCACAGATGGGTCTGGCATCCCTCTGCAGCAAAGGGTCTTTCAGTCTTCCCCTGCTAAGATGTCTGATCTCCCCAGGCTGTTTGTGAGGTCAGAATGCCTGTGGCTAAAGGTAAGGCTGCCTCCCAATCCAGCTGCCACAAGGGCATGTTGTTTGTTGTTTCAGAGGAGATAGCCTATGACTGTTTGCACTTTACTCTGGATAAACCTCCATGCCTGGGGTCTTTCCTCATCTTTTCTCCAGTTGTCCCAGGAGAATCACTTCTGTGCCCCTAAACATGCTTATTTTTGCCACGCTATGTTCACTGTGGGGTACTATTTTGAATTGTTTGTGGAGGAAATCTGGAGAGCTTAGAATTTTCTGACCTACTCTGCCATCTTTCCAGAATCATCCCCCACATAGAAATATTTTTTTAAATACAAAATTGCTTTATATATAATTGGAAAAAAAGATTTTTTTAAATTAGGAAAGATGATTCTTTTCAATTCTGCCTTAATAAGACCAGATATGGAATAACACTCCTAGGCTTATTTTAGATTGAAAATCTGGAAAACCTCTAACAAAGAATAACCAAACTGAGGGTCAGTTAACAAGGATTTTAAGTACTTACTATATGTCAAGCACTAAAATATAACTTGGCATACAAAGAAAAGCAAAAAAAAACCCCACCCCTGTCATTCAAAAGATGACATTCTACTGAGGAAGACATCATGTAAATAATCAGGCACATACTACTTACAGACTAAAGTAGATAGAAGGTCATCTTAGGGAGGAAGTTACTGTTAGCTAAAGATGAAGGACTCTTTGCAAAAGATGGGATTTAAGTTGTCTTAAGGAAAGTGCAGAAAACTAAGCAGCAGAGGAAGGGTAGCAAAACATTTTAGGATTGTGACACAGTCACTGTAAAGACACAGATGGAGTGTCTTGTCTGGGGAAAGACAAACAGTCCAGTGTAGCTAGATGGTATTGGATGTATGGCTGGGAAGAAAATGTAAGAATGGAAAGGTAGGAAATAGAGACATTGTAGAAATTTTTTTGATTATTTTTTATTGATATCTTTTCTTTTTCATGAATTAAATTTTCTTCTAGTATCTTGCCCTCCTTACATCCCATGAAGAGCTATCCCATATGGGAAAAAAGAGTACAATTTTTCAGGTGTATTACATCACAAAGGTAGTAACTGATAAAAGGAAAATTCCTGCATACATCAAAATATTTATAGCACCAATTTTGTGGTAACAAAAACTGGAAACAAAGCAGATGCCCAGGGACTGAATAATAGCTAAATAAATTGTGGCACATGAAGATAATGGAATATTACTGTGCTGTAAAAAAAAACAGCCAAATGTGATTAAAATAGGAAAAGATTTACATGATCTGATACAGAGTGATGACAGCAGGGCCAATAAAATAACACACAGTGACTATAAGAATGTAAATGTAAAGAACAAGCCCCATATATCAACAGAAAGTGTGTGCTGCCAGATTCCAAAAAAAACAATCAAGGACCCAAAGAACAGCAATGAGAAGATATGTCTCCCTCCACCTTTACAAAGGTGGGAGGTCCATTTTTATGGAGCACTGCATGTGTTTTCAGACATTTCTAATCAACATTCAAATGGACAACTTTAACCTATCAAAATAAAAATATACCTTTTCTAAAGCAAATTTATTGATATCATTTTATCCTAACAATTAAATCAGTAGAACACTAATTCCTTACATACAAAGACAGTTTTACTTTTTTCCCTATGTCCCAAAAGTTATTTCCATGCCTGAGACATAGTATGTACTTCATAAATACTTGTTATATTGAGCTGAACTCATGAAAAAGCATGTTTCCTACTCATGAGTTTCCTCAGGGCACCTTTTACTTCATTGTTCCTAAGACTGTAGATCAAGGGATTCAACATGGGGATCATTACAATGTAGAAAACAGATGTCACTTTATTCTGATCTGTTGTGTAGCTGGACTTGGGCATCACATAAACAAATGTAGTGGTCCCATAGAACAAAGTCACTGCTGTGAGGTGGGAGGTGCAAGTTGAGAAAGCTTTGGACCTCCCCTCTGCAGAGTTTATCTTCAGGACAGAGAAGAGGATGTATACATAAGAAATTATGATAATTAGCACTGTGGTCATCATTATTGACCCAGCAGAGGCAGCAGGAAGAATTTCAGCAAGATTATCTTGGGAATAGGAAAGCTCCAAAAGTGGTGAATAATCACAGAAAAAATGATTAATTTCATTGGGTCCACAGAAGGACCTGTTCAATAAGCAACCAGTGAAGGTCCAAGCATTTAAAGAACTACCCAGGTAGGATGTGATGAGTAATAGAGTGCAGACACTAGTAGACATGTTAGTGGAGTAGAGTAGGGGGTTACAGATGGCCATATACCGATCATAGGCCATCACAGCCAGCAGGAAGCACTCAGCTGTCCCAAAGATGGCTCCACTGAACATCTGAGCCACACAGCCTCCAAAAGGGATTATAGTTTTTCCCACAAGGAAGTTTTTGAGCATAACAGGTGTGACAGATGAGGAATATACAGAGTCCACAAAAGCCAAGTGACTAAGGAAAAGGTACATTGGAGTGTGAAGTTGGGAGCTATTTCTGATCAACATGATTATGCTGAGGTTACCAACTAAGGTGACAGCATAGACACCCAGAAATATCACAAAGAGGATGACACGAAGGGTTGGATCCTCTGCTAGCCCCAAAAGAATGAATTCAGTCACAGCAGAGCAGTTATTTCTAGACATGTCTTGGAAAGAGAGCCTATAAGATAGAGGAAAGGGAGATTAAAATAGAATACAGAGCTAAGACGGATATGTCTATTGATGTGTTCAGGATACATTCGCTGGCCTACCTCCTACATGCCCATCACACTACCCATCCCAATAAACTCTCAGATTGATCCTATACGATTTAATTGTTGATCTATTTACAATTAATTATTTAATTTATCCTGTATTAATTTAATAAATTAAATTATTAATTTAATTTATCCTGTAACTGCTTTTGCCCTGTATACTTGAGTCATGGTTCTTGGCCTCTGAATAATTTCAGAATTCAGCTGGGTTGTAATGGGTTAAATTTAGACATTAAGATCCCCTGATAATCACTGATATATTCCTGCCTCAGAGATATCAGCTGTCTTGAGGACAACATGGGAAAGCAAGGAAGTGAGGCCTATATCATGTAACTATCTGACAAGGATGTCTGGTTTCCTGTCCAAAAGTCTGGCCCACTATCTTGCACCTGACCCAAGTAATGAGCACTTCTTATTCCCAGGAGAAAATAGGGGTAGTCATTGCTAGCCCTGATTACCAAACTTCGAACCAATCATGTGTTTCTCTGCACTTCCGTTCTGTAAACAACCATATTACCCTTAAGCCTATGACATCATCTACCCTATTCTGGTTTTTGTTTTATACATCCTAAAATCTATAAAAGAGGAACTGTTCTCTTGCTAAGGGACTTTGACATTAATACAGGCAACCCATTGATCAATTTATTCACAGGCAGCATGCCCTGCTGAAAAATGGCATCTTGCTCTGAGAATTGCCTCGGTTTGCCTTTTTCTTCAGTTTCAAACATGACAGACTAGAAGTACAGAATGACGCAAGCATTCTATGACATGGCTGAACTGTTTATTTCTGTTCCTTGAATATACATGTCATTTACAAGGAGTGTCTCCCACTGTGAGTGAGGAGAGGTAGCTAAGTGGGTTGTGATTCAGATTGGAGAAAGAAAGTGTAACAGCAAAACAGTTTCAGGATGAAAAAGAGACAAAAAGGAAGTCTAATTTTACATATATAGGTCTCATTTCTTTTAAAGACCAAACTGTTTTGAAATGTTGGGCATTTGTTGATGCATGTTAATATGAAACAAAAGAAATTATCTTAAGTATCACTTTTTTCCTGAAATGTTCTTATTACTCCCAACTCTGAAATAATTTTTCTTTTTCTCTCAATCCAATAGGAAAGACAGAAAATATTAAGATATTGTTTAGCTGTAGAAGAAACTGCTTATAACACTCATTTATGGGCCTATTGTCCACCTCTTTCTTTATGACTGACCACAAGAAAAAATAATGGCTTATCTAAAGAAAAATTTATGGAGTGCTGAGTGAATTTTTCAATACTTCCTACCCTCTCAAGAGAGGACTTGGCATCCAACTTTTCTGACAAAAGACAGGCTGTTCCTGTAGGTTCCCTTTCTTTTCTCTTCTTTTATTGGAGGGCAATTGGGGTTTCCCAAGGTTACACAGCTAGAATTTTTGTGTGGGTGTTAAGTGTCTGAGGCCAGAATGCAACTCAGGTCCTCCAGACTCTGAGGCTGGCACTTCACTCACTGCACCACCTAGAGGCCCCTCTTTTCTCTTCTGCAGTTCAGAACTCCTCAATATCACCCCCTTTTGTCATTGAAAAATCTCTAAGAAAGAGATAGTTCTTCTTTTCCCCAGGGCCAGTTCCTCTAATTGTTCCATTCATTGCATCTGTACTAGTTCAACCCTAAGCTTTCCTGAGTGAAAAAGTCCCTTTTAACTTTTGATCTTTTCCTCTATGGGCTTTCCACTTTCTCCTAAAAAATAGCTCAGATCTGTCCAATCCTATACAATTTTCCATTTGACCCTGACCTCCTTTCAAGTGTTCATACTATATCTCCTCCCTTTCCCAATAACCTCTCAGGGAAAAAAAATCTAATCTTGTTTAGTCCATTTCCTCTGCTCCTACTCACATGTTAACCCATTATAGCCTTGTTTCTGACCCCAGAAACACACAGGAAATATTCTCTACAAAGTTACCAATAATTTGTTAATTTTTAAATGATAATATTTTCATAATTTTCATTTAAATTTCTAGGGGATAGGGGTTGTAAGAGACTTTGTATTTGTACCATTAGTACCTAGCAAAGTAGCTGAAAAAAAGTCAATGCTAAATAAATATGGCTTGCTTGATTGATTCTTGGTTTCTACCAAGCACATGACAAGATGAACCACCAACTCCTCATGAGTTTCCATGACACTCTGATACTAGTACTATTCTACCTGTCTGACCTTTCCTCCTCAGCCTCCTTTTGCCAGATTATGATCCCTCTGCTGTCTCCTAATCTTACACATGCATCTTCCTCTGTTCTAACCCCTCTCTTCTTTTCAATATCTTTTAAGTGAGCTCATTAAGTTCCATTGCCATTAACTTCTCTATTCAAATGAATCTCAAGTCTTTATCTACCTCTGATCTTCAAGAGATCACCAATAGTTGGACATTTATACTTGTGTATCAAAGATGTCTCAAAGGCATTTCAAAATCAAAAGTTCAAAAGAGAACTCTTATTATCTTCAACCATCAATTTAAAAAAATTATTTCCATAATTTCTTATTTCTGTTCAGGGCCCCACCATTCTTCTATATACCCTGGTTTGCAATCCTGCAATTACCCTTTACTTTTCCCTCTGTCTTCCCTTCCCCAAACAGTCAGTTGTCAATCTTGTCACTTCTATATCCATAACATGTATCATATATACTGTTATGTCCACCTCCCTAACTCAGGTTTGCATCTCTATTCACTTGGGCCACTGAAAAAGCCTATGAATTTAACGTTCAGGCTCTATGCCCTCTAAATTATCCTCTAAAAATGTACAAAATAGGGGTGGCCAGGTAGCACAGTGAGTAAGAGCACTGGCTCCAGTATCAGGATGACCTGGGGATCGAATCCAGGCTCAGATGCTTAGCACCCACCCAGAAACACCTGGCTGTGTAACCTTGAGGAAGTTCCTTAACCCCAATTTCCTTTTTAAAAATGTACAAAATGTTCTTCCTAAAGCACATAGCTGGCCATTTTCCTTACTTAATCAAGTCTTCAACAGATATCTTATTGACTTGAGGACAAAATAATAATTGTTTACCTAGATAGATAGATAGATAGATAGATAGATAGATAGATAGATAGATAGATAGATAGATAATCCCATACCATGTGAATCCAGTCTCCCTCTTCAGATTTATTTCACTTTATACTCAGGCATACCTATACTCCAATCCACCTGACCTGCCTATTTCCCAGACCCAGAAATCTACCCCCATATCTGTCCCTCTGCACAGGCCATCCTTTAAGTTCAAAATGCCATGGCTCATCTCTGCTTCTTAGAGTTTCAAGCTTCCTTGTTTCTCACCTAGTGGGTCACTACTTAGAAGAAGCCTAGTTTGTAAAACACTGTCCTTCCATAATTTATCTTGTATTTACCTATCCCTGTAAATATTTCATCCCTTCCTCTCCAATAGAAAGTGAACTCCCTGAGATTAAGGACTGTTTGGGATTTCATTTTTTTTATCCCCAATGGCTAGGACAGGACACCTAGCAGAGTGTGCACATCAAAATATTAGTTGAATGGAACAAACTTTTAAAAATCTCAAGTCTCATTCATGTTGGTATCATAATCAAAATAATAATATGAGAGGAATATTAATAATTCAGTATGAAAATTGAAATTTCTTATATTACTTTCCTTACAAATTTTTTCAGAAGATGTTGTTACGCTAATTTTACAGATGAGGTAACAAAGGATCACAGAAGTACAGTCACTTTATCATAATCAAAGAAAGATTCAGCTATGGGACTCCAACCCAGTTCTCCTGATTTCAAATTCAATTCTCTTTCCTCTACAAGAACCAAAAAATTTATCTATGAAATTCCTCTCCAACAGCATCAATTTGAGAAGTAGAGGGAAAGTAATACATGAAACAAATGTATTTATGTATACACAAAGTCTTTTATCTAAATTTTCCTTACCTTATCATGTATGATCACATACTTATTACTTGTAGTGATGTTCCAGGGTATATGATATGACCTGTGAGAGATCAGAATTTTTCTTACTAATATGCTGTAATAATGCTCAATGCACATACCTTACTTCTATGTCTTTAACATTATATGGCCCTAGAAGGGACCAGAAACAAGGAGACCAAAATCAGGAATGAATCTTACTCAATAAGAGACAAAGAGAGAGAGAGAGAGAGAGAGA
>NW_027185698.1:52230279-52272932 GCF_028583685.1 Petaurus breviceps papuanus
TGATGCATTAAAGCCCTATATAAAACTGAAATCAATATAATGCTTAGCCTGTCAAGAGGAATACACAGGCTTCCATGAAATGAGTTACAAGTCAATGATCAGGTCTAAGTATTCTAAGAATTTTTAGATTAAAACCAAGAAAACCAGTGGTGCCCATTGATATAAGCAGACAATTACATTAGGCTCCAGTTTTTATGTTTGCATAGTAGCAACATATTTATGTTGAGTTTCATGCCATTTGGGATGTAAATCCTTGAGCACCTTAGTACCAAATAGCCAACATTATTTAAATGCCTTTTGAAATCCACTGGGATTGATAGAATTACAAACACACCAATGAGTTGTGCAAGAAGTTCTCTAAATTCTCAGGAGGCTTCATTATTTTTTATTTACCTATGTTTGTCCAGGATTTTTAAAAGTTAAAGAAAAAGAAAAAAAAGTTTTGATATCCCCATAACCAAACTAGCCTGATCTCTCATGGAAGTTCTAAAAAATTGTTCTGGGATGAACATGTGGCAATGTACTTGTGACAATGTTCATTAACTATGAAAATGGGTCCTCATCATGTCACCAGATTCATTTTGGTCAGGCCATGACATGTACTGATTACACATATACAAAACTGAACTGAAAGACCAACTATGAATCTCAGTTTATTAGTAACTACAGATCCTACAAGAAAGGTATCATTCATAGTGAGGAAAATTATTCATATGTAAAAGCAGTATTGATAATCTTTACAAAAATCCTGATAAAAAATTTGCTGGAATATAAGAGCAGGAATTATATAAGACACAAAAATTTTCCATCGGACCATTGACATATGCTGTGAGTTAGCTGAGGGCCAGAAAATCACAAATGTTTTCTGTATCTGTTCCATATATCTGAGAAGGAAACTATTCCATGCCTCACTTAATTTGTTCATAATATGCCCACATGTCTTATTGGTGTCTCTTTGCTGACACTGAAAGCAGGACTCTGTAGCTTTGCCCATATTTGGATCTGGGTCACAGTCTTGGGTAGCAGTTCCAGGGCAGAAAAGAATACTTGTTGTCACTCACAAAGCAAAGCATAGGCCAGTAGAGTAGTAAATACCTCTACTAAGGGCATACCATCTTGGAAGAAGTGTAAACTTGTAGATCCCTAGCAGTATATCTGAAAAGAGCAGTACAAAATCACTGAAACTTGGGGCAGTGCCTCCTCCACCTTGGGAAGCAGAACTTCACTTTAGCAAAAGTTTAAAACTCATAAATGAGCACACAGCAGAAAAAATTGTGACCCTAGAAAGTTACTATGGTGACAAAGAAGATCAAAACACATACTTAGAAGAAGACAACAAAGTCAAAAATCCTCTATGCTAAGACTTACAAAAAAATGAATTTCTCTCAGGCTCAAAAAGGATTTTAAAAATCAAGAAAGGGAGGTAGGGGGAAAATTGGGAAGAGAAATGAGAGTGATACAAGAAAATCATGAAAAAAAGAATCAATAGCTTGGTAAAGGAGGCACAAAAGAATACAGAAGAAAATAACACCTTAAAAAACAGAATAGTACAAATGGTAAAAGAAGTACAAAAACCCAATGAGGAGAAGAATATCTTGAAAAGGAGAACTGGCCAAATAGTAAAAGATATTTTTAAAAATCTGTGAAGAAAATAAATCCTTAAAAAGAAGAATTAGTCAAATGGAAATGGATGCATAAAAGCTCACTGAAGAAAATAATTCCTTAAAAATTAGAATTGAGCAAGTAGAACCTAATGATTTTATGAGACATCAAGAAACAATAAAAAGAAGACAATAAAAATATATCTCTTTGAAAAAAAATTGACCTATAAAATAGATGCAGGAGAAATAATTTAAGAATTATTGAACTACCTGAAAGCCATGATGAAAAATAAACGATCCTGGACAGCATCTTTCAAGAAATTATCAAATAAACCTGTAGTGATATTCTAGACTAGAAGGGAAAATAAAGATGGAAATAATTTACCAATCACCTCCTAAAACTGGGCCAAAAATAAAAACTACCAGAATTTTTACCAAATTTCAGAACTCCCAGGTCAAGGAAAAAATATTGCAATCAGTCAGAAAGAAACAATTCAAATGTCATAGAGCCATAGACAGGAAAACACAAGGTTAAGCAGTTTCCAAATTAAAGGATCAATGGGCTTAAAATATGATATTCTGGAGAACAAAGGAGCTAAAATTACAACCAAGAATCACCTACCCAGAAAAGCTGACTATAATCCTTAAGGGTGAAAAATAGATATTCAAAGAAATGCCTTTCAAGCATTCTTCATGAAAATACTGGAGGTAAGTAGAAAATTTGACTTTCAAATATAAGACTCAAGAGAAGCATAGAAGGGTAAACAGGAAAGGAATATCATAAGGGACTTAATAAGGTTAAACTGTTTACATTCCTGCCAGTTATTTCCCTGGTTTTCCTGCTTTTCTACTTCCTGCAAAAAGTGTTTCTCCTCTAACAAGAGCTTCCTCTCTAAGATTGCAATTCATCTACTCTGGCAATAATTTTCTTGCACCTAGTTATTTTCATGGTGTGTCTCTAAATGCAGTATGCATTACTGGAAGGCAGGGATGTGCGTGCGTGTGTGTGTGTGTGTGTGTGTGTGTGTGTGTGTGCTCCAAGTTATAGCATAGAGCTGATATACTGTAAACCCTTAAAATCCTTATTGACCAGTGACCAACTTGGTTATCCTCCTTTGGATACTCTCCAGATTTTCAAAATTTTCTTGAAATAAGGACTTCAAAACTGAAAATATTATTCCATACCAGTTTTATTAAGGGAGATCCAGTCGAACTATCCCCTTAGTAATTTTTAAATGATTTTCCACTTTTTCCAGTTGTAGATAAAAAATTTAAATTTGTATAATTCTTTTTTTCAAAATTAACTGGCAGAAGTAGGCAAGCAAACCATTTCAGGCCTGTGAGAAAGCCTGTGTAAAGAGAGAGAAGATAGTGTTGTGTGTGGGAAAAGGTAAATAGCCCAGTGCGGCTAGACTGAACACTGCCTGGATGGAAGTAAGATGAAAGACTGACAAGGTAAAAAGGACCACGATGGAGATTTTATTTTTAATGATTCTTTATTGATATCTTTTGTTTTAACATAACCTAAATATCTTCTAGTAACTCTCCCACATCACCCTTCACAAAGAGTCATTCCAAAGCAAAAAGAATACATGGTATAGCTGTATTATCTCACAAAGGTAGTCACTAAGGAAAAGAAATTCCCTGCATAGACCAAAATATTTATAGTAGCACTTTTGTGGTAACAAAGAAATGGAAACAAAGCAGATGCCCCATGATTGTGAATGGCTAAGCAAATTTTCTCTTCTGAACATCATGAAATATTACTATGCAGTAAAAAGTATGATTAATAAACATAGAAATTATTTACATGATCTGATACAGTGATGATAGCAGAGCTAAGAAAACAACACACAATGAATTCTGCTGTTGTTCAGTCATTTCAGTCACATCTGATTCTTCATAAACCCAGTTAGGTTTTTCTTGGAAAAGAAGCTGGAGTGGTTTGTCATTTGTTTCTCCAGCTCATTTTATAGATGAAAAACTGAAGCAAAGTTGAGTGACATGCTTTCCAAAACCCATTAATTGGTATCACTTAATCATAACAATTATATCAATAGAATATTAGATCCTTAAAGGAAAGGAATGTTTCATTTTTGTACTTGCATCCATGAAACTGAACATAATTCTAGAGACATAATATGTTCTTAATAAGTAGTTGTTGTAATGAGTTGAATTCATGAAAAACAAAGATGTTCCCTACTCAAAAGTTTCCTTAGTGCCCCTTTTACTTCATTGTTTCTTAGACTGTAGATCAGAGGGTTCAACATGGGGATCATTACAATATAGAAAATAGATACCACTTTATTTTCATCCATTGAGTAAATGGACTTGGGCAACACATAAATGAATGTACTTGTCCCATAGAACAGAGTGACTGCAGTGAGGTGGGAGGTACAAGTGGAGAAAGCTTTGGATCTCCCTTCAGTGGAGCTTATTTTCAGGACAGAGAAGAGGATGTATATATAAGAGATTAGGATAATTAGCACTGTGATTATAAGTACTGACCCAGCAGAGACAGCAGGAAGAATTTCAGCAAGATCATTTTGGTAGTTGGAAAGTTTCAAAAGTGGAGAGTAATCACAGAAAAAGTGATTGATCTCATTGGATCCGCAGAAGGACAAATTTAATAAGCAACCGGTAGAGACCCAAGAATTTATGCAACCACCCAGGTAGGATATGATGAATAACAGAGTGCAGACCCTAGTAGACATGTGGGTGGAATAGAGTAGGGGGTTACAGATGGCCACATACCGATCATAGGCCATCACAGCCAATAGGAAGCACTCAGCTGTCCCAAAGGTGGCTGCAAAACAAAATTGAGCCACACAGCCTCCCAAAGGGACAGAGGTCTTGTCAGTAAGGAAGTTAGTGAGCATGAGAGGTGTGACAGATGAAGAATAACCAATATCCACAAAAGCCAAGTGGCTGAGGAAAAGGTACATTGGAGTGTGAAGTTGGGAGCTACTTCTGATCAGTATGATTATGCAAAGGTTACCAACTAAGGTGACTGCATAGACACCCAGAAATATCACAAAGAGGATGATGCGAAGGGTTGGATCATCTGTTAACCCCAAAATAATGAATTCAGTCACAGCGAAGCAGTTATTGCCAGACATCTGTCTTGGAAAGAACTCCTATTAGACAGAGGAAAAGGAAAATAAAATAGAATATTAAGATTAGAATAAGGATTATGATTTGGATATATCTATTGATGTATTCAGTAAATATTAACTGACTACCTCCTACATAGCCATCCTACTATCTTCCTCCCAAACTTTGCTCCTCTGCACCATGAAAGGGTGCTCATAAGCAAAGCAGTGCTGAATAAATTTGCTTCCTTCCAATTGCTCCCTGAAAACCAACATTACCCTATTTTGCCAATTTCACCATTTTGATAGTGGGGGGGGGAGCTTTTAAAAGAAAAAAGAATACTTTAATTCCCACCCTATGATCTTTTCTTGAATATATGCAGAAACTATATCCAAATGTGTAAATGCTATTTTGCTGAGTAGCCACCATCGGCAATCCCTTCCAAAGAAAAAGAGTCTGCTTTGTGCTCCCTGACCTCTCAGAGGACCATGGTCCAGAACTGAAGATGTTATTCACTTCACGCTAATTGATTATGGGGAAAGCTCTTGTTCTCAAGATGACCTTTGTTCTGTAAAACCACAAGGAACAGGAAATCTGATTTCTATGTCATCTTATGTTATTTTACTCATAGGACGTGGTGTTACTGCAAAGGGATATCATTAGGTGAAATATTGTGAGCCTGAAAGAATGTAGGAAATTTCCCCTGAGCAGCTCTGCTCCTTCTCATTTTATTCCTAACCTCAAACCTGAAATCACTTATCTCTATAATTTCTTATTTTTGTTCAGCCCTCCCACCATTCAACCAGGTATCCTGGTTTGCAGTCCTGGAATTAATCAACTCCTCTCTATCTTCCCTTCCCCTAACAGTCATTTGCCAAATCTTGCCACTTCTATATCCACAACATATATCACATATACTCTTATGTCCACTCATACAGTCACCGCCCTAACTTGCATCTCCTCTCACTTGGACTACTGTAAAAGCCGCTTAATTAAAAGTCCAGTCTCTATGTCCTCTAAACTATCCTCAAAAAAACCAACACAAATGATCTTCCTGAAGCACATGGCTGAGCATATCATTTAATTACTCAAGCCTTGAACAGATATCTTATGGACTTGAGGACAAAATATTAATTCCACAGATTTGTATTTATACTCCTATGCCATGTGAACCCAATCTACCTCTTTAGATTTATTTAATTTTCCTCTCAGGCATGTCTATAATACTATTCAGCTGCTGTTCTGTCTGTACCCCCCCCCCCCACACACACACACACACCCAGAATTCTACTGTCATTTCTGTCCCTCTGCACAGGTCATCCTCAATGTTCCTAATGCCCTAACTCATCTCTATTTCTTAGAATATCAATTTTCCTTTGTGTCACAGCTAGTGGATCACTGCTCACAGGGAGCTTAGATTCTTAAACTCTGTCTCTCCTCAACTTATCTTGTATTTACTTATCTCTGTAAATATTTCACCCCCTCCTCTCCAATGAAATGTAAGCATTTTATTTTTTTTTCATCCCCAGTGGCTAAGACATGTAGTGCACATCAAAATATTAGTTGAATGGGATGCAGTTTTAAAAATCTCAAATCTCATTCATGTTGGTATCATAATCAAAATAATCACATAAAAGAAATATTAATAATTCAATATGGACATTTAAATTTCTTAAATAATGGTCCTCCCACAATTTTTAGAAGATATTGTTATGCTTATTTTACAGAGGAGGTGACAAAGGATCATAGAGGTACAGTCACTTAACCACAATCACAGTCATATCCAGTAAAACTCAGAAGTAAGACTCAAACCCAGTTTTCCTGACTTCAAGTCCAAATCTCTTTCCATTACATCAACCAACAAATATATCAGGGGAATTCTTCACCCAAAATCTCAATTTGAGAAGTGGGAGAAAAGTAATAAGCAAAAGTTCTCATGTACACACGAAGATTTTTCCCATGTACTTACTCTTTGTAGTGATGTTTCAGGGTATATGATGTCATCTATGAGAGATCAGAATTTGATTTATTAACATGCTGTAATAATGCTCAATGCATATACCTCACTTCTAAATCTTTAACATTGTATGGCACTATAAAGCACCAGAAACAAGAAGACCAAAATCAGGAATGAATTTTACTCATTACAGGAGAGAAAAGGAGAGAGAGAGAGAGACTGAGAGAGACAGAGACAGAGACACAGAGAGAGAGACAGAGACAAAGAAAGACAGAGAGACAGAGACAGAGAGGGAGAAAGAGAGAAATGAATTAAAGCCCTATATAAAACTGCAATCAATATAATGTTTGGTAAGTCAAGAGGAATAGACAGGCTTCAATGGAAGGAGCTACAAATTAATAATCAGGTCTAAGAATTTTTAGACTAAAGTCAAGAACACCAGTGGTACCCATTGATGCAATAGATGATTACATTAGGCTCCAGTTTTTATGTTTGCATAGTAGCACCATATTTATGTTGACTTTCATAACATTTGGGATGTAAACCCTTGAGCACCTTAGCACCAAATGTAACCAACATCATTAAAATACCTTTTGAAATCTATTGGGATTGAGAAACTTACAAACACACCAATGAATTGTGTTGAGTTCTCTAAATTCTCAGGGGCTTCATTATTTTTTCTTTATTTATGTTTGTCCAGGATTTTTAAAGGTTAAAAAAAATAAGATTGGATATCACTATAGCCAAACTAGTTTGATCTGACATGGAAACTCTCAAAAATTGTTCTGGGGTCTACATGTGGCAATAGTGCTTGTGACAATGTTCACTAACTATGAAAATGGGTCCTCATCATGTCACCAGATTCATTTTGGTCAGGCCATGACACATACTGATCACATATAAACAAAATTGAAGCTGAAAGAGCAACAATGAAACTCAGATTAATGGAAAATATAGATCTTGGAACAAAGGTACTATTTATAGTGAGGACAATTATCCATGTGTAAAGGCATTATTGACAACCTTTCCATGGCTCCTCATAAAATTTTGCTGTAATATAAAAGCATGTATATCATTTGACACACAAACTTTGTCCATGGCACAGTTGACATATACTGTGAGTTGGCTGAGGGCCAGGAAATCCTATAATACTCTCTATACTTTGGTCATAAATTCTTCCCTTATCCATACATCTAATAAAGAATGTATTCCATACCTCACTGAATTTGCTTATATCACCTTTTTTACCTTATTTCAGTATACAATGTAAGATGCTGGTCTACATCTACATTTGGTCCGTCTGCCAAACTGCTTTTCAGTTTTCCCATCAGTTTTAGTCAAATAGTGATTCCTTATCACAAAAGCTTAGATCTTTGGGTTTATCAAACAATTGGTTATTATGGTCACTACTATGTATTGTTCACCTAATCTATTCCACTCTATTTCTTAGACAGTACCAGATTACACCCTTTGTAATATAGTTTGAGATCTGGTACTGTTAAGCCACTTTACATTTTTTTCATTGATTCACTTGATATTCTTGATCTTTTTTCTTTTTTTAGTTTAGTTATTTATTGGAGGGGGGAAAAGGCAAGGCAATTGGGGTTAAATGACTTGCCCAAGGTCACAAGCTAGTAAGTGTCAAGTGTATGAGGTAACATTTGAACTAAGGTCCTCCTGACCCCCGAGCTGGTGTTGTGCCACCTAGCTGCCCCCTGACTTTTTTTCTTACAAATAAATTTTGTTACTTTTTCTAGTTCTATAAAATAATTTTTTAGCAATTTTATTTATATGGCATGAAATAAATATATTAATTATGATGAATTGTCATATTTAATATGTTGACTAAGCCTACTCATGAACAATTAATATTTCTCCATTTGTTTATATTTGACTTAATTTGTGTAAAAAGTGTTTTGTGATTGTTTTCATAGAGTTCCAGTGTTTATCATGCCTGGTAGACTTCCAAGTAGTTTCTATTGTCTGCAGTTATTTTCCCATGGAATTTCTCTTTCAATCTCTTCCTTCTAGACTTTCTAATATACACAAATCTGATGAGTGCTTTCTAGAAGATGTTGACTCATAAGCTACAATTATTTTCATGGTGGTCTTTTTGCAAATTATTTAAAAACTCTACCATATAAAATGAAAAAAAGTCTCACGAAATGTTTCTTATTACCCTTGCCACAATATCTGTTACACCAACTCCCTTCTTTATCTTTCTGAAAACAATTTCAGAACCACCTTCCCATTTGGATGCAACTTCCTCTTGTATTCTGGTTTGATTTATAGTAAAAATGCAATATATGATTCACCTGCTGCAGGATTATGTCCACCTGTTGCTTACATTTGGAGTAATACTACTTAAGTTACTATTTATAGGTAAGCAAGGTCTGGCCTTATTGTTCTAGGACTATGCCAGCTACATCTTCTCTTCATTGTTCTAATGTCCCACTTAGTGGTTATGTGGATGTTGTCATGTAATTCTGTGGGCTTAATTCCCCATTGCTATATGTTTCTCTACTGTTAGCTTTCAGTGATTCTTGTCCCAGTTCCATTTGTCCACTTACTATCAATGAGATTTTGTAAAAGGACCTTTACTTGAAAGATATATCAAGCACAGGAGAACCAATACACTCTACTTCCCAATCCCTGGAGGAAGCACACATTCTCCTTTATTCCACCTTGGTCCCCAGGCAGAGTAGACTGCAGTTTAACACAAATTTCTACATAGCAATCTCCCCTACCATGTTCATAGCCAAATGTGACATAGCAACTGGATGAGCATGGGACTGATCAAGAAATAAAGAGGGAAATTCCAGTTTAAGTAACTGCAGACAATATAAAATATTTGGGAGTCTACCTGCCAAGACAGACCCAAAAACTACATGAACACAATTACAAAGCACTCTTCACACAACAGAAGTCAGATCTACACCCCATTGGAAAATATTTATTTATGGAGAGGCTGAATGAATAGAATGAAATGATAATTCTACCTAAATTAATTTATTTATTCATTACCATAGTAATCATGCTACCAAAAATTATTTCATAGGGGTAGAAAAAATGTCAAAATTCATCTGGAAGAACAAAAGGTCAAAAATGTCAAGGTGTAATGGGAATGTAAATTTTTAAGATCTTCCCTGCCCCTAGGCTAAAGTGCACCTGGAGCCTGGGGCAGGAGTCTTGTTTTTCAGTAGATACTTCTTGATTGGCCAGTGAGTCAATACGGTTGTTACATTCTCTGAGCCAGGAGAAGGCTATATAAGCCCTGATGTGTAGCTTTTTTTGGGGGGCTCACTTTGAGAAGTGTTCTGTGATTTGTTCAGATGAGAATCTGGGAAGCCGTTGCTGCTACAGAGTCCCGCCTAGGCTTTGAAAACACCAGATGTTGATTTGGTATGGATGTAATGGTTGGACAGTTTGGAAATCTGTCTACTTGATCTGTTTCTCTGTCTTGATAATTCTGTCTGTATATTCTGAAGTTCGGGGTGCTAACCTTTTTCCCCTGAACTAGGTGAACAAAACCTGTTTGACTAATTAAAGTAAGCTTGTTAACCCATTTTGAGTTGCTTTCCTTTATCAAAACACATCCAAGAACCTATATCGGCAGCCACCCTGGGGACACTGGGGTGTTTGCTGCTACACAAGGGAAACTGAAAAAAAAATAAAGGAAGGTGGCCTAACTGTAACAGGTATGAAACTGTACTATAAAGCATTATTACTAAAAAGTAATCATAAAAACAACCTGCTACTGGTTAAGAAATAGAATAATGAATCAGTGGCATCAATTAGGTATGTAATATAAAGTAGCAAATAACTATACTAAACTATTAACACTAAAAATGTGTATGGGAAAACACAATAAAATAAGCTTGGAAGCCTGAAAAACTAAAAAAAAAAAATAAGCTTGGGAAATCTGAGTACAGCTCAATACATATATATTTTTTTTAACTTTCTTTTTCTTGTTTTTCTTTGGAGGGGAATGGACCTGTGTTTTCTTTTACAATTTGGCAGAAACTAGCTGTAGATCAACATCTCACACCATCTACTGAGATAAGATCAAAATGGGCACATGTTTAAACATAAAAAGTGATAATATAATCATGGGTGGGGGGAGCATGGAATTGTTTACCTGTCACATCTATGAGTAAGGAAAGATTTATGACCAAATGGGAAAGAGAGCACATTACAGGATGTAAAATGGATAGTTTTTATTACATTAAATTAAAAGAACTTTTGCACAAATGAAACCAATGCAGCCAAGACTAGAAGGAAAGCAGAAAACTAGTATGGGGGATGGAATTTTTACAGCCAGTGCCTCTGATAAAGGCCTCATTTCTCAAATATATAGAGAACTGAGGTGAGTTTATAAGAATAAAATTCATTACCCAATTGATACATCTTCAAATGATGTGAACAGTTTTCAGAAGGAATCAAAGCTATCTATACTCATCTGAAAATCACTTGTTCAGAGAAATGCAAATAAAAACATCTCTAAGGTATCACCTGACACCTATCGGATTGGCTAATATAACAGAAAAGAAAATGACAAATGATGGAGAGTATGTAGGAAAATTGGACAATAAATCACTGTTGTTGGACTTGTGAAATGATTGAACCACTATAGAGAGTGATTTGGCTCTATGGCCAAAGGGATTTCAAACTGTGTATATTCTTTGACCCAGAAATACAACTACTAAATCTGCACCACAAAGATTTCAAAGGGAAAGGAAAAGGAAAATATGTACAAAAATATTTACAGCAGTTTGGGGTCTGAAAAATTGGATATTGAGGGGATGCCCATCAATTAGGGAATGGCTGAACAAGCTGTGGTATATTGTTGTTATGGAATACTATTGTGCTCTAAGAAATGAGGAGCAAGATGGTCTAAAAAAACATGGAAAGCTTTAAATGAAGCTATAATGAGTGAAGTGAACAGAACCAGGAGAACATCGTACACAGTAAGAACAACAGTGTATAATGATGAACTTAGCTATTCTAAGCAATACAATAATCTAAGACAATTCAGAAAGCCTTATGATGAGAAATGCTATCCACCTCCAGAGAAAGAACTTACAGAGTCTGAGTACAGATCAAAATATACTTTTTTAAATTTTATTTATCTTCAGGTTTTCTTGGGAGTGGGTCTGTGTTTTCTTTTACAATGTGACTAATGTGGCAATATGTTTTGTATGACTGTATAGGTAGAACCTCTATCAAATTGCTTGCATTTTCAATGAGGGCATAGAAGAGGAAGGAAGGGAGAGTATTTGGAAATCAAAATTTAAAAACAGGAAAGTTTAAAAAATTTAGCTGTAATTGGAAAAAATAAAAGATTATTTTTAAAAACTAGGAAGGTGATAATTCCACTGGATTCTGCCTTAATAAGACCAGATATGGAATACTATTTTCAGTCCTGATCTCCTCATTTAGAATAATACTGAAAATCTGGAGAGCATCCAAAGAAGAATAACCAAATTGTCACTAGTCAACAAGAATTTTAAGGACTATATGCTTAACTCGGAATAAAATGCAAAGCAAAAAACAGGCCCTCTCTTCCTGAAGCGCATATTGTATTGGTAGAGAGGCCATGTAAATAACTAGATGCATGCAAATTATAGATAGAGCAGACTAATGGTAATCTTAGAGGGGAAGGTACCGTTACCTAGAGAGGAAACATTTCTTGCAGAAAGTGGAATGTGAACTTTATTCAGGAAACTTAAGTGGCAGACCTAAGAAAGCAAAACATTTCAGGCATGTGAGAGAGCCAGTATAAAGACACAGAAGATAGAGTGTCATGTGTGGGAAAAGGCAAACAGTCTAGAGCAGCTAGATTTTACACTGCATGGATAGGAGTAAAGTGTAAGAGTGAAAAGGTCAGAAGGAGCAAGATTGTGAAGATGTTTATTTTTAATGATTCTTTATTGATATAGTTCGTTTTAAAGTAACCTAAATTTCTCCTAGTATGTCTTCATTTTCACCCTTCACAAAGAACTATCTCAAAGAAAAAAGAATAAATTTTACAGGTGTATTATGCCACAAAGATGGTCATTGACAAAAGGAAATTTCCTACATTCACCATTTATGACACCACTTTTGTGATAACAAAGAACTTGAAACAAAATAGATAACCCGTGATTGAGGAAACCCTAAACAAATTCTGTCATAGGAACATAATGGAACATTGCTGTGCCTTAAAAAAAACAAATGTGAGTAATACAGAAACAAAAAAAAGTTTTACATGATCTGATACAGAGGGATGATTCTCATAGCTAAGAAAACGACACACATATGATGAATTTTATTATTGTTCAATCATTTCAGTGATGTCTCACTCTTCATCAACACATTTAGTGTTTTATTTAGAAAGATACTGGAATGACTTACCATTTCCTTCTCCAGTTCATTTTGCAGATGAGCAAAACCAAGTAAATGGGGTTAAGTGACTTGACCGGGGTCACACAGCTAGTAAGTAAGTGTATGAGGGCAAATTTGAACTCAGGGAGATGAGTCTTTCTTATTTAGGCTGGATACTCTATTCACTGTGCAGCAAGCTTCCCACATATTGAATAAATGTAACAATATAAAAGAAAGAACAATCATCACAAATAAATAGAAAATGAGTCTTACAGGAGTCCAAAAAAACAATTGACATCTCTCTTTACTTTGTGCAGAATAGGAGGTCCATGTTTGAGGAACATTGCATGCACTTTCGTATCTTTGCAATCAACATGTAAATTCACAAATTTAACCTATCAAAATGAAAAACTTTATTGTTGAATCATTTCAGTTGTGTTTGACTGACTGTTGATGACCATATTTGGATTTTTCTTAGAAAAGATACTAGGGAGGTTTGCCATTTCCTTCTCCACCTCATTTTGCAGATGAGGAACAGGGACAAATAGTGTTAAGTGACTTGTCTTTCCAAAACCCATTTATTGCTATCATGTAATCATAGCCATTGTGTCAATAGAATATTAGATCCTTAAAGGAAGAGAGTCTTTCATTTTTGTACTTTCATCTCCAAAGCAAAACAATATAACAGGTACTTACAAAATACTTGTTTTGAGTTGAATCATGAAGAAAGATGTTTCATATTCATCAGTTTTCTCAGTGCCCCTTTTACTTCACTGTTTCTTAGACTGTAGATGAGGGGGTTCAACATGGGGATCATTACAGTGTAGAAAACAGATACCACTTTATTCTCATCTGTTGAGTAGCTGGAATTAGGCATCACATAAATGAATGTAGTGGTCCCATAGAACAGAGTGACTGCTGTAAGGTGGGATGTGCAAGTTGAAAGAGCTTTGGATCTCCCATCAGTGGAGCTTATTTTCAGGACAGAGAACAGGATGTATACATAAGAGATTAGAACTATTAACAGTGAGATTGTAATTACTGAGCCACCAGAGACAGGAGGAAGAATTTCAGGAAGATCATCTTCAGAGTAGGAAAGCTTCAAAAGTGGTGAATAATCACAGAAAAAGTGATTGATTTTATTGGATCCACAGAAGGAGAGTTTCAGTAAGCAACCCAAGAAGATCAAAGCATTCACACAACCACCCAGGTAGGATATGAAAACTAACAGAAAGCAGACTCTACTAGACATGGTGGTGGAGTAGTGTAGGGGGTTGCAGATAGCCACATACCGATCATAGGCCATTGTAGCCAGAAGGAAGCACTCAGCTGTCCCAAAGTTGGCTACAAAACAAAACTGGGCCACACAGCCTCCCAGAGGGATTGAGGTCTTATTTGTAAGGAAACTGATGAGCATGAGAGGTGTAACAGATGAGGAATATCCAATATCCACAAAAGCCAAATGGCTGAGGAATAGGTACATTGGGGTATGAAGCTGAGAGCTATTTCTAATCACTGTGATTATGCTAAGGTTACCAACTAATGTGATAACATAGACAACCAGAAATAGAACGAAGAGGATGATGCAAAGGGTTTGGTCATCTGTTAACCCCAAAATAATGAATTCAGTCACAGCACTGCAGTTGTCAGACATGTGTCTTTGAAATAGGGCCTGTTAGAAGGAAAAAAGATTTAAAAGAATATAGGATTAAGATTTAGATATGTCTATTAATGTATTCAGGAAACCTTCACTGAACACTTTCTACTTTCTTACTCCCACACTCTGTTCCTGTGCACCATGATAGGCTTTCTATAAGCAATGCAAAGGTAAATAAATTTGGTGCCTTCAAATCTTTCCCCATAGATCAACAAAACTGTATGATTTGCCAACTTTGCCTTTATGACAATATAAAAAAGTATGTCTGTAAAAAGTATACTTTAATCCTTCCATAGGAACCTTTCTTAAATATATGCATGGAATATGCCTTCATGGTTAAATGTTCTTTGGCCAAGTAACCACCCTTCCAAACGAACAGTCTACTTTCTCATCCCTTATCTCTCACAGGACCACTTTCCGCATGATGCTAATTGACTGAGGAAAGTCCTTGCTTCCAAATGACCCTTGGTCTCTAATATCACAAAAGAGGACTAATGGGGAATCTGGGTTCTAAGTCATCTAATGTTATTTTGGTCCCAGTAATTGGCATTGCTGCAAATGGCTATCATTACGTGAGATATTGCTAGCCTGAAAAAATGTGGTAAATTTCCCATAGGAACCTCTGCTGTTTCTAGGCAAAATAATGGAAAATACTTGCTAGACATTCTGTAACCATATACTGTTTACATATTACTTCAATTGATTAGAGAATAGCTGAGTAAATTTTGATATAGGAATGCAGTAAAAATTTATTCTTCCATAAGAAGAGATGAATATGGTTACTCTGGAAACACTCTGGAAAGTTACTCTGGAAAAGTGGAAACACTTATCAATTTATGCAGAAGAAACTTGGCAGAACTAGAGGAAATATTTATGTGACAACCACAATAATCACGAGAAGGGAAACAACTTTGAAAGACCTCAGAACTTGAAACAAAGAGTCATGAATCACGTCTTCAAAATACTGATGAGGAAATACTGAACACCACTTCTCATCAGGCAGATACAGAATTGAGACATAATATCAGACATGTCCAATATGTTGATTTGAATTCCTTAATTATATACTTATCTCTCACAAATGAGGCCTTCCACTGTGTGTGGAGAGAAGTATCAAAGTGAGTAGAGATAGACATGAGGAGATAGAAAGAACAACAAAACATTTTCAAAATGTAGAAAAATCAAAAGCAAATTGCGACTTTACATTATATCGCTGATATTTCTTTTAAAAGTCAAAATGTCTTGTAATGTTTGTATCTGTTGATGCTTGGAAGCTCCAAATAAAAGAAATTATCTTAAATACTACATTTTCCTGGGACTTTCTTATTATATAAAACTCAATTCATTTTTCTTCTCTTCTTAGTCCATTAAGAAATGATATAATATATTGAGATACTGTTCAACTCAGAACATGCCACACTATAACATTCATTTATGAGTCAATGGTGTAGTTCTTTGTGATCACAAGAAAAAAAATGCCTCAATTCAAAAAATTGTAGAGCACTGAGTGAATTTTTCAACACCTCATACTTCACTCTTCCCTCTCCAGAGAGGACTTAGCATACTATTTTTTTTTTTTACCATCCCTATGGGTTCCCTTATCTTTTCTCTTAAGTTCAAAAACCCTCAATATTATCTCCTATTGTCTTTCCAACAGTTTCTGAAAAAGACACAGTTCTTTTCTCCAGGGACACTATCTCTACTTCTTTTATTGATTTCATCTTTCCTAAGCTGTCCACATTGAAAAATGCCTTGTAGTTTTTGATGTTTTATCTAAGTGCTTCTTCCTTTCTTTCCCCAAATGGACTCAAATCTGGCTAATCTTGTAAAAATTTCGATAGTCCCTGACTTCCTTTGAAGTTATCATAATTTATATGTTAACTCTCCTGATCAGTTCTCAAAAACAAAAAAAAAATCTACCCATATTGAGTGCACTTGCTTTCCTCCTGCTCCCTTGTTAACCCATTCTAATCTGGTGTCTGACCCCATCAGTCCACTGGAACCATTCTCTAAAAAGTTGCCGATAATTTCTTTATTTACAAATCACAAATTTTTTGTAATCTTCATTTAAATTTCTACAGGGTAGACATTATTGCAGACTTTGTATTCCTTGTTGTTGTTTAGTCATTTTCAGGCATGCCCGACTTTTTAGGACTTCTCTGGGGTCTTTTTAGCAAAGATACTGAACTCTTTTTACACATGAGAAACTAAGGCAAACAGAGTTAAGTGACTTGCCCAGGGTCAAAAAGCTAGTTAGTGTCAGAAGTCGGATTTGAACTCAGGCAGATGACTTTTCCTTACTTCAGCCTATGTACTCTATCCACTGTGTCACCTAGCTGCCCTATTTGCATTTATTAGCACCTAGGAAAGTGGCTGAAAAAAGGTATGTACTTAAAAAACACTTGCTGGCTGGTTGATTCTTGACATCTTTGAAGGATGTGACACAGTGGACCATCTACTTTTCTTGGATACTTTCTCCTCATGAATTTTAATGACACTGGTTCTGCTGTTACTAGTATTCCTTTTACCTTTCTAACCTTTCCTTCTCAGACTCCTTTGTCTGATTTTGAATATATGCCTATTTGTGTATATATACATACATATTTATGTATCTGTGTGTATCTCCTGCCCTACATTACAATCCACACATTAAGAATAGTTGGACATTTGTACCTAGATGTCCCAAAGGCATTTCAAAGTCAACTAGACCAAAAGAGAACTCATCTTATCCTGATCATTCAACCCAACACCACTTATCTCCATAATTTCTTATTTCTGTTCAGAGCCCCAGAATCATACTAAGTACCCTCATTTGCAGGCTTGGAATTAATCTCTACTCTTCTCTCTTTCCTTCCCCAACTTGTCAACTGTCAATATTTGCCACTTGTAAAACCACAATATACATCACATCTCCTCTTATGTTCACTTACACAGTCACCTCCCTAACTCAGGCTTGCTTCTCCTCATACTTGGACAATTGAAAAGGCTCCTTAATTAGAAGTCCAGTCTCTCATTCCTCTAGTCTATCCTTTAAAAACCTACAAAAATGATCTTCCTAAACATGTGAGTGACCATGTCACTCAAGCCTTGAACATGTCCCTTATTGCCTTGAGAACAAAATAACAGGTCTTCAGTTTGATATTTAGGTTCTTACACAACTTGAATCCAGTCTCCCTCTTTAGATTTACTTCCCATTGTTCCCAACCATATACTCTATATTCCAGCCCAACTGGCCTACTGTATGTTCCCCAGACTCAGAATTCTAGCCCTATCTCTGTCCCTCTGCACAGACCATCCTCCATATTCCAATTGCTCTACCTCTTCTCTACTTCTTAGAATATCAGACGTCTTTTGTGGCTCAGCTAGCAGGTCACCACTTACAGAAAGTCTAGTTTCCTAAACTCTGGTCTTTCTCAATGTTTCTTGTATTTACTTATCTCTGTAAATATTTTATCACTTCCTCTCAAACAGAATGTAAACTCCCTGAGCTTAAGAACTATTTTATATATGTTTTCTTTGTAAGCCCAGGACCTAGGACAGGTCCCTGTCCCTGTGCCTTCAAATGAAGGCAACGAATCACTTCTGAAAACTTCAAATATTATTTATGGTGCTAAACTGATCATAATTGTCAAACAATAGGAATTTTAATAACTCAATACCACATTTTAAATTTCATAAATTACTTTCCTCCTAGGGGAAATGTCTCATTTTTCAGATTAGATAACTGAGGATCATAAAAGTTAGGTCATTTATCCACTATCACAGTTATAGCCAGTAAGACTCAGATGTGGGATTTGAACCCAGGTCTCCTGACTTCAAGTACAATTATTTCTTCACCACATCAAACAACAAATGTCAGTGACATTTTTCCCTTTAAATTTTTAATCTGAAAAGCAGATAGAGGAGATTTACATGAAACAAATGCACCTATGTATTCACAGAGATCTTTACCTAGGGTGTCACCTAACCATCTTCTATCAGGACTTACTGTTTGTAGTGAAATTTCAACATATATGGTGTGACCTGTGGAAGATCAGAATTTATTTGCTACCATACTGTAATAATACTCCATGCATATAGCTCACTTCTAAATCTTTGACTGTATATGGCCCAAGAGAGGACCAGAAACAGGGCATAAGAAATATACAGGCCTCCCTAAATGACCTACAAAACAAATATTAAATCTAAGTATTTTAATAGTAAAACCAAGAACAGTAGTGGTACCTATTGATGCAGGAAGATGATAAGTGTAGACTCCAAGTTAGACTCTTTGCCTGGCAGCCTGAAATTTATGTTGGGTTTAGTGGCATTTGGGATATAACCTCCTGAGTACCCTAACACCAAATATAACCTACATCATTAAAATGCCATTTGAAATCCACTGGGATTGAAGACATTACAAACATAGAGAAGAATTATCTGAGAAGTTCATAGAATTCTCAAGGGTCTTCATTTAATTTTACTTTATCCATGTTTATTCAGGACTTTTAACATTGAAATCTAGATTGGATAGCAACACAGCCAAGCTAGTAAGTATGATCTGCTGTGGAAGTTTTCAAAAACTGTTCTGGGATAAATATGTGGCAATTGTGATTGTGATCATGTTCACTAAGTATTAAAATTGGTCCTGGTCAATTCCCTAAATCCATATTGGTCAGTCCATAACCCATACTGATTACACATACATGCAAGTGAGGCTGAAAGACCATCTATGAAACTCAACTCAGTAAAGACTACAGATTCTGGAAGAAAATACTATATTCCAAGGGAGGACAATCATCCATATGTGAAGGCAGTATTTTGAAGGCTTCTGATAAAATTTCCCTGGAATATGAGAGCAATTGTGACATATGAAACAGAGATTTGCCACAGGACAATTGACATATGTTGTTAGCCAGCTGAGGTCCAAGAGATAGGAATCATTCATTCCCTGGTCATGCAAGGGCAAAATAGGTTCTGTCTCTTGGTAAGATGATTTGGTCTTGTCCTCTCTGTTGGAGCTTGTCAATATAATAATTGCACAGGCATGTGTTTCTAACT
The DNA here is from genome assembly GCF_028583685.1 of Petaurus breviceps papuanus. NCBI lineage: Eukaryota > Metazoa > Chordata > Mammalia > Diprotodontia > Petauridae > Petaurus > Petaurus breviceps. The sequence continues at coordinate 52,249,991 of NW_027185698.1, forward strand.
TCTGGTTGTTTTTAAATATCCCTTTGCAAACCTAATTGATGATAACTGATTAAACGACAATTAGAAACTAAACATTACCTCAAATGATAAAATTGGTAAGATATCAATTGGCACTGGAGATTGTTTGAGTAAACAATAACAGGCTGGAGAAAGGGATTAAAGCCAACAGTATTTTTTTTAACGCATAATCTACTAAGGTTATCCATACAACCTTGAGAGTGGTAATTATTGATCTTCCTCTGTCAAGCTTTTCTCAGCAATATGAGTGTGAGGTGGAAGAAGTACCCTAAGAACCTATATGAACTACACAATAATATAAAGGGAAATTATGTGGAAATCAAAGAAGGTTTAACAGTGTCAGATTTCAAATTATTCTATGAAGTCATTGTGATCAGGTTATACTATAAAATGATTATTTCCCAAATGATGTCATGTGGGGGAAAGGTAGAACAACAGCACATAAGAAGCAGTACAAAATTATAATAAATTATAATTGAATTAATATTTGAAAAAGAAAATTACAATGCAATGAGGAAGGTACTCATTTTTGAAAAGTATATCACATCAGTCAAAAAGAATAATAAAAATTTAGGAAGAATTAAGAGAAGTATAGGGTCAAAAATTAGGTAGTGATGAGGGTGGAGCCAACATTGCAAAGTAAAGGCAGGGAATTGCCTGAGCTCTCCCAAGTTTCCCTACAACTGACTTTAAAATAGCACTTAAAATGTATGCTAGAGTGGCAGAGCCAACAAAGATTTGGGGTCAATTTCCCACAGAAGTTTGGCAGTAAAGGTCTATCTCATTGAGGTGAGAGTGAAAAGCATGTCAGTTCAACACATGTCATTGCAGGCACAGTCCCAACAACAGGCCTTAGGGCTAACTGATTCATCAGTGATAGTGTCTGAAGCCCTCAACCTACAGACAACTGATCAGAAGGAAATTACAGGGGAACTTTTGGTATCAATGGCAAGAAAACTCTATTGCATTTCCTACATGTAATTCTGGGTAGCAGTCCCAGAGTGATCAGGGACATTAACAGAAGTGGGACCCTGGTCACACAGATCAAAAAGAATCAGACACAGTTGAACAACTAAAGAACAACAACGGGTATGCCAGGCACTATGCTGTAGCATGGAATACAAAGAAAATCAAAGCAAAACAAAATAAACAGTCACTGCCATCCAGGAGCTCATATTCTATTGGGAAAGACATAATGGAAATAACCAAGTACATAGAAATTACAGACATAGTAGATGGAAGGTCATCTTAGAGAGGGCGCTACTATTAGCTTGAGAAAGGCTTTTTGCAGACCGGGATTTGAGTTGTCCTGAGGAAATCCAGGGAAACTAACCAGCAGAGTTGAGGAAACAAAGCATTTCAGGCATGTGAGGCAGGCACAGAAGATGGAATGTTATTTGTGGGGAAAGGCAAATAGTCCAGTGTAGCCAGATTCTACAATGCATGTATGGGAATAAAGTATAAAACTGGAAGGGTAGGAAGCAGCCACATTGTGGAGATTTTTATTTTTTTAATGATTCTTTATTGATATCTTTTATTTTTTTAATGACATAAATTTTTTCTAGTATCTTTCCTTCTTCACCCTTCATAAAGAACTATCCCAAGTGGGTGGGGGGGAAAGAGGAGGGAGAATATATTTACAGGTACAATGCCACAAAGTGTAGTTCATTGACAAAAGGAAAGTCTTCACATATACTAAAATATTTATCACATGACTTATGTGGTTGCAAAAAACTGGAAACTAAGCAGTTGCCCAGTGATTGAGTAATGGCTAAGCAAATTATGTCAGATGAACATAGTGAAATATTACTGTGCTATAAGCAACAACAAATATGATGAATACAGAAACAGAACAGATTTACATAATCTGATACAGAGCCATGAAAACAAAACACACAATTACTATAACAATGTAAATAGAAAGAATCCCAACAAATCAAAAGATAATGAATGTTTCAAGATTTCAAAAAATAATCATGGATTCAAATAAGAGCATTGAGAAGACACCTTTCTCTACTCCTTTGAAGAGGTAGGAGGTCCATGTTTGTGGAACCATATATGTATTTTCAGACCTTGGCAATCAAAATTTAAATTCACAAATTTGACCTATAAAAATGAAAATATACCTTTCCTAAAGAACATTTACTGATGTCATTTAATCATAAGCAATAGAATATTAGATCCTTCAAGTCAAGGAATATTGGATGTTTGTCCTTTCATCCCCAAATCTAACATTCTGCCTAGGATATAGTATGTATTTAAGAAATACTTCATTGGGTTGAATTCATGAAAAACAGGAGTTTCCTTCTCATCAGTATTCTCAGGGCCCCTTTTACTTCATTTTTCCTTAGATTGTAGATTGGGGGTTCAACATGGGGATCATTACAGTGTAGAAAACAAACACCACATGAATCTCATCCATGGTGTAACTGGACTTAGGCGTCACATAATGAATATAAGAGTCCCATAGAAAAAGGTGACCGCGATGAGGTGGGAGGTACAAGTTGAGAAAACTTTGGCTCTCCTCTCTGCAGAGCTTATGTTCAGGACTGAGAAGAGGATGTATATATAACAAATCATGATAATTAGCACTGTGATCATCATTATTGACCCAGCAGAGGCAACAGGAAGAATTTCAGCAAGATTATTTTGGTGATAGGAAAGCTCCAAAAGTGATGAATAATCACAGAAAAAATGACTAATCTCATTAGGTCCACAGAATGACCTGGTCAGTAAGCAACCAGTGAAGGTCCAAGTAATTAAACAACTACCCAGGGAGAATGTGATGAGTAATAGAGTGCAGATCTTAGGAGATATGTTGGTAGAATATAGAAGGGGGTTACAGATGGCCATATACTGATCATAGGCCATCAGAAGCTGCAGGAAACACTCAGCTGTCCCAAAGGTGGATCCACAGAATATCTGGGCCACACAGCCTCCAAGAGAGATTATAGTTTTGTCCACAAGGAAGTTCTTGAGCATAACAGGTGTGACAGACGAGGAATATCCAATAGCCACAATTGCCAAGTGACTGAGGAAAAGATACATTGGAGTGTGGAGTTGGGAGCTCATTCTGATCAATATGGTTATGGTAGGATGACCAACTAATGTGACAACATAGACACCCACAAACATCACAAAGAGGATGATACAAAGGGTTGGATCATCTGTTAGCCCCAAAAATAATTAATTCCGTCATAGCAGTACAGTTATTGCCGGATATCTGTCTTGGAAAGAGGACCTATTATTAGATAGAAGAAAAGGATATTAAAATACAACACAGAACTAATATTTTAATATGTCTATTAATGTGTTCAGGAAACATACACTGGCTACCTCCTACATGCTCATCATACTACCATTGCCAACAACCTCTCAGATTGATCCTATACCATTTATTTGCTGATCTATTTACAATCGGTTTTATCCTGTAACTGCTTTTGTCCTGTAATTGCTTGAGTCATGGTTCTTTGCCTCTGAAATCATTTCAGAATTCAGCTGACCTATAATGGGATAAGTTTAAAAATTAAGATCCCCTGATTATCACTGATATATTCTTGCCTTAGAGATATGAGCTGCCTTGAGGACTATGTGGGAAAGCAAGGGAGTGAGGTCTGAGCTCTCTATGTCCTGAAGCTATCTGTCAAGGATGTCTGGTTTCCTGTCCAAAAGTCTGGGGCATTATCTTGTACCTGCACCCAAGAAATGAGCATTTTTTATTCCCAGGAGAAAATAGGTGTAGTCATTGCTAGCCCTAATTACCAAACTTCCAATCAATCATGTTGTGATGTCATCATCTACCCTATTCTGCTTTTGTTTTATATACCCTAAAATCTTTAAAAGAGGAACTGTTCCCTAACTCAGGGATGTTGACATTAATAGGGGCAACCCATTGATCAATTTATTGACAGGCAGCATGCCCTGCTAATAGATGGCATCTTGCTCAGAGAGTTGTCTCAGTTCACCATTTTGTTCAGTTTCAAATATGACAGACTAGAAGTACAGAATGATGCAAGCATTCTATGACATGGCTGAACTGTTAATTTCTGTTCCTTGAGTATACATATCACTTACAAGGAGAGTCTCCAACTATGAGCAAGGAGAGGTAGATAAGTGGGTAGTGATAGAAATGGGAGAAGGAAAGAGTAACAGCAAAAGAGTTTGAGGATTCAAAAAAGACAAAAAGGAAGTCTAATTTTACTTGTATATATGTTACATTTCTTTTAAAGACCAATGATGGCCATTTGTTGATAACTGTTGAGAGTGAAACAAAAAAAAAATTATCTTACATATTTTTTTCCTGAAATCTTATAACTTCCAACTCTAAACTCATTTTATTTTATTTTCTTCTCAATCCAATAGGAAAAACATAAAATATTGAGATACTGCTCAGCTGAAGAAGAAACTGCTTATAACACGCTTATGGGCCTATTGTTCATCTCTTTATGACTGACCACAAGAAAAAATAATGGCCTACCTAAACAAAAATTTGTGGAGCACTGAGTGAATTTTTCAGTATCTCCTACTTTAGCTTTCCCTCTCAAGAGAGGACTTGGTATTCAATTTTCCTAACAAAAGATGTCCTTGTGGGCTCCCTTTTCTTTTCTCTTCTGAAGTTCAAAACTCCTCAATATCACCCCCTTTTGTCATTGCAAAAATCTCTAAGAAAGATATTGTCCTTCTTTTCCTCAGGACCATTTCCTCTTTGTTCCGATTAATTCCATCTCCCCTAGTTCAACCCTAAACTTTACCCAGGGAAAAATTCCCTTTTAAATTTTAATCTATTCATCTATGGGCTTTCCCCTTTCTCCTAAAAAGTATATCAGATATGTCCAATACTGTACAATTTTCCATTTGACCCTGACATCCTTTCACATCATCATACTATATCTCCTTCCTTTCCCAATAACCTCTCAGGAAAAAATTCTAAACTTGTTTAGTCTACTTCCTCTGCTCCCACTCATATGTCAATCCATTAGAGTCTTGTTTCTGATCCCATGACTCCCCAGGAAATATTCTCTACAAAGTTACCAATAATTTGTTAATTTGTAAATGATAATATTTTCATAATTTTCATTTAAATTTTTAGGGGATAAAGATTGTAAGAGCCTTTGTATTTCTATCATTAGTACCTAGGCAAGTAGCTAAAAAAAGTCAATGCTAAATAAATACTGATTGATTGATTGATTGATTGATTGATTGATTGATTCTTGGCCTCTACCAAGCACATGGCAAGATGAACCACCAACTCCTCATGAGTTTTCATGACACTCTGATACTAGCACTATTCTACCTGTCTGACTTTTCCTCCTCATCCTCCTTTGCCAGATCATGATGCCTGTGCAGTCTCCTAACCTTACACATGCCTCTTTCTCTGTCCTAGGCCCTCTCCTCTTTTCTATATCTTTTAAGGGAGCTCATTAAGTTCCATTGCCATTAACTTCTCTAATTACATGAATCCCAAGTCTATATCCACCTCTGAACTACAAGAGATAACCAATAATTGGACATTTATACATAGATGTCCCAAAGGCATTTGAAAATCAAAAGTTCAAAAGAGAACTCATATTATTTTCAACTTTCAATTTTAAAAAATCATTTCCATAATTTCCTATTTTTGTTCAGGGCCCAACCATTCTTCTATATACCCCAGTTTGCAATCCTACAATTGATCTCTACTTTTCCCTCTGTCTTCCCTTCCCCAAACAATCAGTTACCAATCTTGCCACTCTTATATCCATAACATGTATCATATATACTCTTATGTCCACCTCCCTAACTCAGGTTTGCATCTCTATTTGGGCCACAGCAAAAGCCTATGAATTTTTTTAAAGCAATTGAGGTTAAGTAACTTGCCCAAGGTTACAAGACCAGTTTTGTGTGTGTGTGGGTGTTAAGTGTCTGAGGTCAGAAGCAATCCTGTGTCCTTCCGACTCTGGGCCCAGTGCTCTACTCATTACGCCACCTAGCCACCCCAACCAAATGTCTCTGAATTTAAAGTTGAGGCTCTATACCCTCTAAATTATCCTCTAAACATGTACAAAATGTTCTTCCTAAAGCACATGGCTGACCATATTCCTTGCTTAATCATGTCTTCAACAGATATCTTATTCTGGCCATAGAAATTTACTGTGGTGACAAGGAAGATCAAAACACACAGTCAGAGGAAGGCAACAAAGTCAAAATTCCTGTATGCAAAGGCTCACAAAAATATGAACTGGTCTCAGGCCATGGAAGAGCTCAAAAAAGATTTTAAAAACCAAGAAAGGGAGGTAGGGGGAAAAGTGGGAAGAGAAATTAGAGGGATGCAAGAAAATCATGAAAAAAGAATCAATACCTTGGCAAAGAAGGCATAAAAGAATACAGAAGAAAATAACAACTTAAAGAAACAGAGTAGGGAGCTACAGAACCCACAAAAAAAACAGACAGAAGCTAACCTCCCATTGAAGATAGCCTGGAAGGCCAGCAGGAAGGGGCCAGCACAGCTCACTGGGAGCCAAGACCAGCCCTGCGTGAGCCCAAGGTTTTAGCCTCAGGGTGGCCACAACCAGCCTCTGGATGGAGGGACTTCAGATAATCAGCAGCTGTGGTGGTTTCCAGAATTGTCAACCCATAGATGATAAGGACAAAGTGAGAGGTCAGTGCAGTGTGGACTCTGGGAACCAGGAGTTCAGTTTAGCCTTTGCACCCAGGTCAAGAAGCAGCTGAGGTGCTGTGGCCCTGTAGCTGCTGCCACATGGCTGCTTCAGAGCTCTTGGCCTGCAGATTGTAGGGGTACCAAGCAACAAATCTGAGCAGCAATGGCTCTTGCTTTAACATACTTGGATCTGGATTGCTATCTAGAGTGGAGGTCCTGGGGTACATGACCAGTTTGCCAGAGTGGGTGGAGGTTTCATAAAGGGCACCCAACTAATAGCTCCAGTAGATGAGAAAACCCTAGTGATTTGGGGAAAAGCTCCCCTCTCTGGTAGCAGAGTTCTACTGTGGCAAAAAGTCCAAAAGTCAAGTAATTGAGTGGCAACATGAGCAAGCAAAGGAAGTGAAGCAAGCTGAGCAAACTGACATTAGACTCCTATTTGGGGGGGCAAAAAGGATCAAAGCATGGAACAGGAGGAAGACAATGAAGTCAGAACTCCTGCACCAAAAGCTTCCAAGAAAAATATGATCTGGTTACAAGCCATAGAGGAGCTTAAGAAGGATTTTGAAAACCAAATAAGAGAAGTGGAGGAAATATTGGGAAGAAAAATGAGAATGATGCAAGAAAATTGTGAAAAAAGAGTCAACAACCTGACTTAAGAAAATAACACCTTAAAAAATAGACTAACTCAAATGGCAAAAGAGGACCAAAAAGGCAATGAGGAGAAGAATGCCTTAAAAAGCCAAATTTGCCAGATGGAAAAAGAATCTCAAAAGCTCACTGAAGAGAATCATTCCTTCTGAATTAGATTGGAGCAAATGGAAGCTAGTGACTTTATGAGAAATCAAGATACTATTAAACAGATCCAAACAAATGAACAAATAGAAGGCAACATGAAATATCTCATTGGAAAAACCACTGACCTGGAAGATAGACCCAGGAGAGACAACTTAAAAATTATTGGACTACTTGAGAACCATGATCAAAAAAAGTATCTAGAAATCATCTTTCAAGAAATTCTCAAGGAAAATTGCCCTGATGTTTTAGAACTAGAGGGCAAAATAGAGACTGAAAGAATCCACTGATCATCTCCTGGAAAAATACCAAAAAGAAAACTCCTAGGAATATTATAGCCAGGTTCCAGAGATTCCAGATCAAGGAGAAAATATTACAAGTAGCCATGGAAGAAACAATTTGAATATTGTGGAAACACAATCAGGGTAATACAGGATCTGGCAACTTCAACACTAAGGGATTGAAGGGCTTGGAATGATATTCCAGAGGTCAAAGCAGCTGGGATTAAAACCAAGAATCACCTACGCAGCAAAACTGAGTATCATGTTTCAGGGGAAAATATGGTCATTCAATAGAATAGAGAACTTTCAAGCACTCTTGATAAAAAAAAACAGAGTCGAATATAAAATTTGACATTCAGATACAAGAAGCAAGAGAAGCATGAGAAGGTAAACAGGGAAAAGAAATCAGAAGGAACTTATCAAAGTTGAACTATTTATATTCCTACATGGAAAAATGATCATTGTAACTTATGAAACTTTTCTCAGTATGAGAATAGTTGAAGGGAATAGAAATGTGTGTGTATGAATGTATGTATAAATGTGTAAATATATATATATATATATATGAGGTATATGGGTGTATGAATACATATGTGAGTGTGTGTATATATGTGTACAGGTATACATAGACAGAGGGCACAGGACCAATTGAATAGGAAGTGATGATACTGAGAAGGTGAAATTGAGAGGTGAGAAAGTATTATGAGAGGAGATGGGGAGAGACAGAATGGGGTAAATTATCTCATATAAAAATGGCAAGGGAAAACTGTTACAATGGAGTGGAAGCATAGGAAGGCAAAAGGGTATGTGTCAACCTTATTCTCATTGAATTTGGCTTAGGGAAGGAATGACGTACACACTAAATAGGGCATCTCACCCTACATGAGAGGGGAGAGTATGGAAGAGAGGATAGGCTGGGGGCGGGGGGAGGGGAGTTGGAAGCACACACTTTTGAAAAGAGACAGTATCAAAGTAGAGAATAGAACAAGTAGGGGTGGGATAGGATGGAGGGAAATATAGTCAGTCTTTCACAATATAAACACTATGGAAATGTTTTGCATAGCTACACATGTACAACCTATATTGAATTGCGTATCTTCCCAGTAAGGGTGGGTGATGAGGAAGGAAGGGAAAGAATCTGGAATTCAAAGTTTTAAAATCAAATGTTTAAATATATTATTATTATTATTATCATTATTATTATTATTTTACATGTAACTGGGAAATAAGATATACAGGCACTGGGGCATAGAGAGCCACCATGCCCTACTGGAAAATTGGAAGGGGGTTGGGGGAAGATATGGGAGATCGCTGTATTGGAGTGGTGGGTAAGGGAAAAATGGGGAGAAAATTTGTAACTCAAAATTTTGTGGAAATGAATGATGTAAACTAAATTAAAAAAAAAACAGAATAGCCAAATGGCAAAAGAAGTACAAAAACCCAATGAAGAGAAGAATGTCTTGAAAAGGAGGATTGGCAAAACAGTAAAAGACATTTTAAAAAATCTGTGAAGAAAAGAAATCCTTAAGAAGAAGAATGGGTCAAATGAGAAGGTGCTATAAAAGTTCACTGAAGAAAATAATTCCTTAAAAATTACAATTGATCAAGTAGAAGATAATGACTTTATGAGACACCAAGAAACAATTTTAAAAAGAAGACAATGTGAAATATCTCTTTGGAAAAACAATTCACCTAGACATTAAACCCAAGAGAAATTATTTAAGAATTATGGGACTACCTGAAAGACATGTCAAAAAAAAAGATCCTTTCAAGAAATTATCAGGTAAAACTGCTCTGATATTCTAGACTAGAGGGGAAAATAAAATGGAAATAATCCACCAATAACCTCCTCAAACTGGGACCAAAATGAAAACGCCTAGAATTATTATCACCAAATTTCAGAGCTCCCAGGTCAAGGAGAAAATATTGCACTCAGAAAGAATCAATTCAAGTATCATGGAGCCACAGTAAGGAAAACACAAGATTAAGCAGTCTCCATATTAAAGGATCAGTGGGCTGAAAATATGATATCCTGGAGAACAAAGGAGCTAAAATTACAACCAAGAATCACCTACCCAGAAAAACTGATTATAATCCTTAAGGGCAAGAAACAGATATTCAAAGAAATAAAGGACATTCAAGCATTCCTCATGAAAATACCAGAGCTATGTAGAAAATTTGACTTTCAAATATAAGACTTAAGAGAAGCATAGAAAGGTAAACAGGAAAGGAGTACCATAAGGGACTTAATAAGGTTAAACTGTTTACATTTGTGCCAGTTATTTTCGCTGGTTTTCCTGCTTTTCTACTTCCTGCAAAAAAGTGTTTCCTCTCTAACAGCTCCCTCTCTAAGATTACAATTCATCTATTCTGGCTATAATTTTTATGCACCTAATTGTTTACCTGGTGTCTCTCTAAATGCAATATGTGCTACTGGAAGGCAGGGGTGTGTGTGTTTGTGTCTGTGTGTGTGTTTGTCTGTGTTTGTGTCTGTGTGTGTCTGTGTGCTCCAAGTTATACTGTAGAGTTGGTATATTGTAAACCATTAAAATACTTATTGACTGGCGACCAATTTAGTTATCCTCCTTTAGGTGGTCTCCAAATTTTCAATATTTTCTTAAATTGAGGACCTGAAAACTGAAAATATTATTCCATAATTGGTCTTATTGAGGGAGAATCCAGTGGAACTATCACCTTCCTAACTTTTAAATTGTCTTTCATTTTTTCCAGATGAAGATAAAAAAATTTTATATTTGTATAAGTTTTTTTTCCAAATTAACTGGCTGACGTAGACAAGTAAAGTATTTCAGGCCTGTGAGAAAGCCAGTGTAAAGACAGAGAAGATGGAATTTCATGTGTGGGGAAAGGCAAATAGCCTAGTGCCACTAAACTGAAAACTATATGAATGGAAGTAAGATGGGAGACTCACAAGGTAAAAAGGAGGAAGATAGAGATTTTGTTTTTGATGATTCTTTATTGATATCTTTTGTTTTAAGATAACCTAAACTTCTTCTATTATCTCTCCCACTTCACCTTTCACAAAGAGTTATCCCAAAGAAAAAAGAGTATATGGTCTGGGTGTATTATGCTACAGAGGTAGTTAGTGATGAAAAGAAATTTCCTGCATACACCAAAGTATTTATAGAAGCACTTTTGTGGTAGCAAAGACTGGAAACAAAGCAGATGCCCCATGATTGTCAATGGCTAAGCAAATTTTCTCTTCTGAACATCATGATATTCCTGTGCAGTAAAAAACATGATTAATGCAGAAACATTGAAATTATTTACATGATCTGATACAGTGATGATAGCAGAGCTAAGAAAACAACACATATAATAAATTTTATTTATTGTTGTTCAGTCATTTCAGTCACATCTGATTCTTCATGAACCCAGTTAGGTTTTTCTTAGAAAAGACACTGAAGTGTTTTGTCATTTCTTTCTCCAGCTCTTTTTTCAGATGAGAAACTGAAACAAACAGGGTTGACTGACTTGACTTTCCAAAACTCATTGATTGGTATCACTTAATCATAACTATTATATCAATAGAATATTAGACCCTTAAAGGAAGGGAACTACTAAGTCTGCACCCCAAAGAGATCAAAGGAAAAGGAAAGGGACCTCTATGTACAAAATTATTTACAATGACTTGTTTGAGGTGAAAAAATTTGGGTATTGAGGGGAAACCCATTAATTAGGGAATGGCTGAAGAAGTTGTGGTATATTGTTATTTTTGTGTTACAGCACAATACTGTTGTGCTCTAAGAAATGAGGAGCAGGATGGTCTAAAAAACATGGAAAGTTTTACGCGAACTTATAATGTGTGAAGTGAACAGAATGAGGAGAACATTGTACACAGTAAGAACAATAGTGTATGATTATGAACTGTGAATAACTTAGCTGTTTTGAGAAGTACAAAAATCTAAGACAATTCAGAAAACCTTTTAATGAAAATGCTATACACCTCCAAAGAAAAAGCTCACAGCATCTGAGAGCAGATCAAAACATATATTTTTTAAACTTTATATTTCTTGGGGGGTTTTGGGAGTGGGTCTGTGTTTTCTTCTACAATGTGAGTAATATGGCAATATGTTTTGCATGACTGTACATGTAGAAACAATATCAAATTGTTTGCATTCTCATAGGAGAGGAAGGAAGGGAGAGTATTTGGAAATCAAAATTTAAAAATAGGAAAGTTTGAAAAATTTAGCTGTAATTGGAAAAAATAAAAGATTATTTTTTAAAATTAGGAAGTTGATAATCCCACTGGATTCTGCCTTAATAAGACCAGATATGGAATACTATTTTCAGTCCTGATCTCATTTTTTAAAAAAGGCTGAAAATATGGAGATCATCCAAAGAAGAATAACCAAATTGTCACCAGTCAACAAGGATTTTAAGGACTATATGGCAGGCTCTATGCTATAACTTGGAATAAAATGCAAAGCAAAAAACAGGCCCTCTCTTCCAGAAGCTCACATTCTACAGAGAGAGACACCATGTAAATAACTGGATGAATGCAAATTATAGATAGAATAGACAGGTGGTAATCTTAGAGAGAAAGCTACCATTACCTAGAGAAGAAACATTTCTTGAAGAAAGTGGAATGTGAAAGGTCTTCAGGAAAACCAGGGAAACTAAATGGCAGACTTAAGGAAGCAAAAAAATTCAGGCAGGTGAGAGAGCCAGTGCAAAGACACAGAACATAGAGTGTCATGTGTGGGAAAAGGCAAATAGCCTAGAGCAGCTAGATATTACACTGCATGGATAGGAGTAAAGTGTAAGAGTGAAAAGGTCAGAAACAGTAAGATTGTGGAGATTTTTACTTTATAATGTTTCTTTATTGACGTCTTTTAACGTAACCTAAATTACTCCTAGTATGTCTTCATCCTAACCCCTTACAGAGAGCTATCTCAAAGGAAAAAGAATACATTTTACAGGGGTATTATGCCACAAAGATGGTCATTAACAAAAGGAAATTCCCTACATTCATCAAAATATTTAAAACACCACTTTTGTGATAACAAAGAACTTGAAACAAAGCAGATGCCCCCTGATTGAAGAAACAAAAAATTCTGTCATATGAATATAATGTAACATTGTTGTGCTTTAAAAAAACAACAAATGTGAGAAATACAGAACCAAAAAAAATGTTTTACATGATCTGATATGGAAGGATGATTTTCATAGCTAAGAAAACAACACACATAAAATGAATTTTATTATTGTTCAATCATTTCAGTGACGTCTCTCTCTTCATCAACCCAATTGGTATTTTTTTTTAAAGATACTGGAAGAACTTACCATTTCCTTCTCCAGTTCATTTTACAGATAAGTAAAAACCAGGCAAAGGGATTAAGTGACTTGACCAGGGTCACATAGCTAGTAAGTAAGTGTATGAGGGCAAATTTGAACTCAGGAAGATGAGTCTTCCTTGTTTAGGCTGGATACTCTATTCACTGTGCAACAAGCTTCCCACATATTGAATAAATGTAACAATATAAAAGAAAGAACTACCATCACAAATAAATAGAAAATGAGTCTTACAGGAGTTCAAAAAAACAATTTCAGACCCAAAGAAGAGCTATGAGAAGACATCTCTCTTTATTTTTTGCAGAGTAAGACGTCTATATTTGGGGAACATTGCATGCATTTTCATATCTTTGCATTCAACATGTAAATTCACAAATTTGACCTATCAAAATGGGAAAAAATTGTTTTTTAATCATTTCAGTTGTGCTTAACTAACTGTTCATGGCCATATTTGGATTTCTCTTAGAAAAGATACTAGGGAGGTTTGCCATTTCTTTCTCCATCTCATTTTACAGATGAGGAACAGAGACAAACACTGTTAAGTGACTTGCCTTTCCAAAACCCATTTAATGCTATCACTTAATCATAGCCAACGTATCAATATAATATTAGATCCTTAAAGGAAGACAGTCTTTTTTTTGTACTTTCAGCTCCAAAACAAAACATTATTAATACATACTTATTAAATAGTTGTTTTCAGTTGAATCATGAAGAAAGATGTTTCATATTCATCAGTTTCCTCAGTGCCCTTTTTACTTCATTGTTCCTTAGACTGTAGATCAGGGGGTTCAACATGGGGATCATTACCATGTAGAAAACAGATACCACTTTATTCTCATCTGTTGAGTAGCTAGATTTAGGCATCATATAAATGAAGGTAATGGTCCCAAAGAACAGAGTCACTGCTGTGAGGTGGGAGGTGCAAGTTGAGAATGCTTTGGATCTCCCTTCAGTAGAGCTTATGGTCAGGACAGAGAAGAGAATGTATACATAAGAGATTATGATAATTAACACTGTGATTACAATTATTGATCCAGCAGAGGCAGAAGGAAGAATTTCAGCAAGATCATCTTGGTAGCTAGAAAGCTTCAAAAGCGGGGCATAATCACAGAAAAAGTGATTGATTTTATTTGATCCACAGAAGGACAGATTCAGTAAGCAACCCATGAAGATCAAAGCATTCACACAACCACCCAGGTAGGATATGATGAGTAACAGAGAGCAGACTCCACTAGACATGTTGGTGGAGTAGAGTAGGGGGTTGCAAATGGCCACATACCGATCATAGGCCATTGCAGCCAGCAGGAAGCACTCAGCTGTCCCAAAGTTGACAGCAAAATAAAATTGGGCAACACAGCCTCCCAGAGGAATTGAGGTCTTATCTGTAAGAAAGTTGATGAGCATGAGAGGTGTGACAGATGAGGAATATCCAATATCCACAAAAGCCAAATGGCTGAGGAAAAGGTACATTGGGGTATGAAGTTGAGAGCTATTTCTAATCACTGTAATTATGCTCAGGTTACCAACTAATGTGATAACATAAACACCCAGAAATAACACAAAGAGAATGATGCAAAGGGTTTGGTCATTTGTTAACCCCAAAATAATGAATTCAGTCACAGCAGTGCAGTTGTCAGACATATGTCTCTGAAAGAAGGCCTGTTAGAAGGAAAAGAGATTTAAAAGTTTATAAGATTAAGCTTTGGTTATGTCTATTGATGTATTCAGGAAACCTTCACTGAACACCTTCTACTTTCTTACACCCACACTTTGCTCCTGTGTACCATGATAGTCTGTCCATAAGCAAAGCAGAGATAAATAAATTTGTTGCTTCCAATTTTTTCCCCATGGACCAACAAAACTGCATAATTTTCCAATTTTGCCTTTATGACAATGTGAAAAAGTCTGTGAGAATATAAAGTATGCCTTAATGCCCTCCATAGGAACTTTTTTAAAATATATACAGGGAATAATGCTTCCAAATGACCCTTGGTCTCTAATATCACAAAAGAGGAGTAATGGGGAATCCGGGTTCTAAGTCATCTAATGTTATTTTGGTCCCAGTAATTGGCATTGCTGCAAATGGCTATCATTACGTGAGATATTGCTAGCCTGAAAAAATGTGGGAAATTTCCCATAGGAACCTCTACTGTTTCTAGGTGAAATAATGGAAAATACTTGCTGGACCTTCTGTAACCATATCCTGTTTATATATTACTTCCATCAATTAGAGAATAGCTTAGCAAATTTTGGTATAGGAATGTAGTAAAACTTTATTGTGTCATAAGAAGAGATGAATATGGTTACCCTGGAATAATATGGAAACACTTTTATCAACTTATGCAGAGGAAACTTGGTAGAACTTGAAGAAATATTTACATAACCACAATAATCACGAGAAGGGAAACAACTTTGAAAGACCTCAGAACTTGAATCTAAACAGTGATGAATGGTGTCTTCAAAATACTGATGAGGAAATATTAACTTCCATTTCTCATGAGGGAGATATAGAAATAGACACAATCTCATGTATGTCTAATATGTTGATTTTAATTCCTTGACTATATACTCATCTCTCACAAAGGAGGTCTTACACTGTGTGGGGGGATAAATACCAAAGTGGGTAAAGATACACAAGGGGAAATAGAAAGAATGAGAAAACATTTTCAAAATGTAGAAAAATCAAGACTGAATTACAACTTTACATGTATAGCCATCATATTTCTTTTAAAGGTCAAAATATCTTGGAATGTTTGCATCTGTTTATGCTTGCTAAGCTCCAAATAAAAGAAATTACATTAAATACTACTTTTGGGGGGGTTTCTTATTATCCCCAACTCTAAACTCATTTTTCTTCTCTTCTTAGTCCGTTAAGAAAGAATATAAAATATTGAGATAATGTTCAGCTCAGAACATGCCACTCAGAACATGGCTCATTTGTGAGTCAATTTTCTAGCTGTTTGTGACCACAAGGAAACAGAATGCCTTAACTAAAAAAATTGCAGAGCACTGAGTGAATTTTTCAACACCTCATACTTCACTCTTCCCTCTCAAGAAGGGACTTAGCATACAATGTTTCTGATTATTCCTGTGGGCTCCCTTATATTTTCTCTTCTCGAGTTCAAAACTTCTCAATATCATCCCCTATTGTCTTTGTAACAGTTTCTGAAAAAGACACAGTCCTTTTCTCCAGGGACAATATCCCTACTTGTTTTATTGATTCCATTCTTGTTATTTCATCCTTCCAAAGCTGTCTCCATTGAAAACTCCCTTTTAATTTTTCATGTTTTCTCTATGTGCTTCTTCCCTTCTTTCTACAAATGGGCTCAGATCTGACTAACCCTGACTAACCAAACTTCAATTATCTTTGACCTCCTTTCCAGTTATAAATTATATGTTAACTTTCCCAATCAGTTCTCAAAAATTGAAAAAAAAATCTTCCTATATGGAGTGCACTTGCTCTCCTCCTGTTCACTTGTTAACCCATTCTAATCTGGTTTCTTATCCCCGCAGTCCACTGGAACTGTTCTCTAAAAAGATGCCAATAATTTATTAATTTACAAATCACAAAATTTTTGTAACCTTCTTTTACATTTCTACAGGATAGACATTGTTTCTGACTTTGTATTTGTATCCATTGTTATTGTTTAGTCATTTTGAGTGAGACCTGAAACTTTAGGACCTCTTTGGGGGTCTTCTTAGCAAACATACTGAAGTGCTTTGCCATTTCCTTTTCCAGCTCATCTTACAGATGAGAAACTTAGGCAAACAGGGTTAAGTGACTTGTCCAAGGTCAAACACCTACTATCTGTTCCCCAGACTCATAATTCTATAGCCATCTCTGACCCTCTGTACAGACCATCCTCCATGCTCCAAATGCCCTACCTCATCTCTACTTCTTAGAATCTCAAGCTTCCTTTGTGGTTCAGCTAATGGGTCACCACCTAAAGGAAGTCTAGTTTTGTTTTTTTTTTAAGTCTGGCCATGCTCAAGTTATCTTGTATTTACTTATCATATAAATCTGTTATCACTCCAACAGAATATAAACTCCCTGAGTTTAAGAACTGTTTTATATGTTTTTCTGTGTACGTCCAGTACCTAGGACAGGTCCCTGTCCCTGTGCCTTCAAATCAAGGCAACAAACCACTTCTGAAAACTTCAAGTCTCATATATGTTGGTAACTTCATCATAATTATCAGACAATAGGAATTCTAATAACTCAAAACCACATTTTAAATCTCATAAATTATTTTCCTTCTAGGGGAAATATCTCATTTTACAGATTAGATAACTGAGGATCTTAGGAGTTAGGTCATTTATCCACTATCACAGTCATAGACAGTAAGACTCAGGTGTCAGATTTAAATCCAGGTCTCCTGACTTCAAGTACAATTGTTTTTTTTTCACCACATCAAACAACAAATGTCAAAGAAATTTTTCCCCTTAAAATTTTAACCTGAAAGGGGGATGGGGGAGTTTTACACAAAACAAATGCACCTATGTATTCCCAGAGATCTAAGGTGTCCTTACCCAACCATCTTCAATCAGATACATACAGATTGTAATGACATTTCAAGACACATGATGTGACCTGGGGCAGATCAGAATTTACTTACTACCATGCTGTAATAATACTCCAGGCATATAGTTCACTTCCAAATCTTTGATGTAATATGGCCCAACAGGGGACCACACACATGGCATGAGAATTGTACAGGCTTCCCTAAATGAGCTACAAAACAAAAATCAGATCTAAGTATTTTAATAGTAAAACCAAGAACAGTAGTGGTACCTATTGATGCAAGAAGATGATAAGTGTAGACTCCAAGTTACTATCTTTGCCTGGCAGCATCAAATTTAAGTTGGGTTTAGTAGCATTTGGGATATAACACCTTGAGTACCCTAACACCAAATACAACCAACATCATTAAAATGCCATTTGAAATCCACTGAGATTGGAGACATTTCAAACAGAGAATTGTCTGAAAAGTTCTCAGAATTCTCAAGGGTCTTCATTTATTTTTCTTTATCTATGTTCATCCAAAACTTTTAAAATTGAAATCTAGATTGGATAGCAACACAGTCCAGCTAGTAACTATGATCTGCTGTGGAAGTTCTCAAAAACTCTTCTGGTATCAATATGTGGCAATTGTGATTGCTATCATGTTCACTAAGTATGGAATTTGGTCCTGGTCAATTCACTAAATCCATTTTGGTCAGGCCATAACCTTTTACTGATTACACATACATGCAACTGAGGCTGAAAGACCATCCATGAAACTAAGTAGAAACTGCAGATCCTGGAACAAAAGTACTATATTCTAAGGGAGGACAATCACCCATATGTGAAGGCAGTATTGTATGTACAAGGCTCCTGGTAAAATTTCCCTGGAATATGAGAGCATTTGTGATACACGAAGCAGAGATTTTCTGCAGGACAATTGACATATGTTGTGAGTCAGCTGAGGGCCAAGACATAGGTATCATTCATTCCCTGGTCATGCAAGGGGAAAAGAGGTTGTGGAGCTTGGTAAGATGATTTGGTCTTGTCCTCTCTGTTGGACCTTTTCTATATGATAATTACACAGGCATGTGTTCCTAACTTCTGGCTATTTAAATATTACTTTGTAAACCTAATTAATGATAACTGATTAAATGACAATTGGAAACTAAACATTACCTCAAATGATAATATTGGTGAGATATTAATTGGCACTGGAGATTGATGTTTGAGCAAACATAACAGAATGGGGAAAGGGGTTCAAGCCAAAAGTATTTTTTAAACTGCATAATCCATTAAGGTTACCCCTATAACCTTGAGGGCAGTAATTACTGATCTTGTTCTCTCAAACTTGATTCAGCAATATGAGTGTGAGATGGAACAAGTACCCTAAGAACCTATATGAGCTACACAATAATATAAAGGGAAATTATGTGGAAAACAAAGGAGGATTCTCAGTGTCAGCTTTCAAATTATTCTATGAAGTTATTATGATTGGGTTATACTGTAAAATGATTATTTCCCAAACGTTGTCATGTGGGGGAAAGGTAGAATAACAACACAGAAGAGGCAGTGAAAATTTATAATCAAAGTAATATTTGAAAAACTGATAATTACAATGCAGTGAGAAAGGCACTCATTTTTGAGAGGCACATCATATCAGCCACAAAAACTAAAAGAAATATGAGGAAAAGTTAAGAGAAGTATAGCATCAAAAATTAGGAAGTGATAAAGGTGGAGTCAACATTGCAAAGTAAAGGCAGGGACTTGCCAGAGTTCTCCCATTTCCCTACAAACAACTTTAAAATAACACTTCAAAATGTATTCTAGAGTGGCAGAGCCAACAAAAATTTGGGGTCAAACAATTTCCCTTAGAAAACTGGAATATAGTATGGCAGGAACTGGGCATAGACCAATATCTAATACCATATACCAAAATCAAGTTGAAATTCATGCACAATCTAGGTATATAGGCTGATGGCTGTAAGCAATCTGGGAGAGGAAGGAATAGTTTACCTGTCAGATTTATGGAGAAGGGAAGATTTTGTGGTGAAACAGGAGTTAGAGAGCCTTATAAAATGCAAAATGGATCATTTTAATTACATTAAATTGAAAAGTTTCTATACATGTAAAGCCAATGTAACCAAGATTAAGAGGGAAGTGGAAAATTGGGTAAGAATTTTTACAACCAGTATCTCTGATAAAGGCCTCATTTCTAAAATATACAAAGAATTGAGTCAAATCTGTAAGAATACAAGTCATTTCCCAATTGATAAATGGCCAAAGGATATGAACAAGTAGTTTTCAGAGGATGAAATTATAGATATCTATAAGCAAATGAAAAAAATGCTCTAAATCACTATTGATTAGAAAATGCAAATCAGAACAACTCTGAGGTACCACATCTTACCAGACAGATTGGCTAAGATCACAAAACAGGAAAATGATAAATGCTGGAGAGGACGTGGAAAAATTGGAACACTAATGCATTTTTGGTAGAATTGTGAATAAATTCAACCATTCTGGAGAGCAATCTGGAACTATGCCCAAAGGGCTATAAATAGGTGCATACTCTTTGACGCAGCAATACCACTCTTAGGGTTGTATCCCAAAGATATCATAGAAGTGGGAGGAAGACCTATATGTAAAAAAATATTTATAGCAGTTCTTTTTATGGTGGCAAAGAATTGGAAATCAAGGGGATGCCTATCAATTTGGGAATGGCTGAACAAGTTGTGGTATATGAATGTAATGGAATACTATTGGGCTATAAGAAATGAGGAGCAGACAGACTTCATAATAACCTGGAGAGACTTATATAAACTGATGTTGAGTGAGAAGAGCAGAAGTAGGAGAAATTTGTACATAATTACAGACACAATGTATGTGTGACAACTAACATTGATAGACTGGGCTCCTCTCAGCAATGTAAGGTTATAAGAAACTCCAAAAGACTCATGATGGAAAGAGATATCCACATCCACAGAAAGAGCTGCAGAGTCTGAATGCAGAATGAAGCAAACTACTTGTTCTCTTTCTTTTTCTTATTTTGTTTTGTTTCCTCCTTTCCATTGTTCATTCCATCAGTTATAATCCTTCTTTACAACCTGACTAATGTTTAATGTGAAGGTATTAGTAGATCCTATATTTGATTGCATGTTGCCATGGGTGTGTGGGGGGGGAATAGGAGGGGGAGAAAATTTGAAACTCAAGGGATTGTGGAACTGAATGTTGTAAATTAAAAGTAAATAAAAAAATTAATAAAAAAAATATACAGTATAAAAAATTTTAAATTTTTTTTGGTTTCCCATAAAAGCCTGGCAGTAAAGGCCTGTCTCATTGAAGTGAGAGTGGAAAGCAGGTCAGTTCAACCCATCCCATTGCAGGCATAGCCTCAGAAATAGGTCTTAGGACTGAATGATTCATCATTGATGGTATCTGGAGCCCTCAGCCTGCTGTAATGCCATGCACAGAAGTTTTCCAGAAGAACTGCTACTGTGAACAGCTTTTTAAAGGTTCTGATTACTCAGTATAGTGATCACTCTATTCCATAACAAAAGCAAAACATCCATGGAAAATCAAGGTACAGCATAATTCAAAATACAGCATTCACCATATTTCCACTTATCACAGAAAATCACAATATAATATTCACAACATAGTCTCAAAGTAAAATAGTCACTCTTAAGTTAATTCAATCAGTCACAAAATAGTCACTCAAGTTAATTCAGTTAGTCACTTATCAGTACTCTCAAAGTGTTCCACTCTTGGGGCAAAGTCTTGATTAACTCAATCAGTCACTAATGGGTAACAATAGTCAAAGTACTCAAAGTAGAATCAATTGCTTATTCAGTAAAGTCTTACTAAGTATCATACACAAAATCCTCCACCCCTTAGGTCACTAGTAAACTATAATTCCATAATTACTCAGTACCCAAGGAGAGGTCTTTTCTTCATCTTGACATGGGGCCTGTTCTCAGATTCCCTGGATCCCCTTCCATGGCCCCAGATTCTACCTGGATTCAATGGCAGACAGCTCGCAGTTCCTTGACCAGCTTTCTGGGCAGGTCCTGCACCACACTGGCATTCACAGGGTCTGGTCCATGTCAGCTCCTTCACCATTCCTGCTCCAAGGAATTAAAGGCTCAACCAAGACACAAACAAAGTCTCAACATCCTGGTCATGCTTCAGTCACCTGGGCTGCTGGCCTCTTGGCTCTGGGCTTCTGGGATCCTGTACTGAGGAAGCTCCACCAAGACAAGTTTTCAGGACTCAGTTATCCATTCTTCTGTAGCTGTTCTGCCACCAGATCTCAGTCTCAAGGAAATTCTGACTGTTCCTCTCTGGGGCTTTTCTTATATACACAGTATTACCTTCATCACTTCCTTCAGCCAACTTCCTGTTACCTCAGCAAAAAGGGACAGGAGTTCATATCTTCTGTTCCCCCAATCAGAGGCTTGATCAGATACTAAGTGTTAAGTACCTGCTAGTTTTGCCAACACAAAGGGATCTTCAAATTCAAAATTACATTGCCTTTACACCCGTAGACAACTGATCAGAATGAAATTGCAGGGGATCTTTTGGTAGCACTGGCAGCACAATTCTGTTGCATTTCCTATATGTAATTCTGCGTAGCAGCCACAGGGTGATCAGGGGCTTTAGCAAAAATGGGATCCTGGTCATATTTTCAGAATGGAAAAAAAGGCTTGCAGCTGCTCACAGACCAGAGCAGAAGCCAATAGAGCTGTGATCACAACTCTCCTTTGATCATACCACCTTGGAAGAACTGAAAACTTGCAGATAGCTCCCCTTCCCACAGAACTAGTTCTAAAAACAGCAGAATGAATGTAAAATAGATCATTTTGATTGTATAAAATTTAGAAGGCTTTGCACAAACATAACCAAAATTATTAAAAAAAAAAAACAGAAAAGGGGGTGGCTATGTGGTGCAATGAATAGAGCACTGGCCCTGCAGTCAGGAGAACCTGAGTTCAAATGTGGCCTCAGACACTTAACACTTACTAGCCATGTGACGGTGGGCAAGTCACTTAACCCCAATTGCACTGCCATTACCCCTCAAAAAAAATGAAAAAAAAAAGAAAAACAGGGAGAGGTTGGAATTTTGCAAGAAATATGTCTGATAAAGGCCTCCTTTCACAAAAATATAGAGAAATCAGTCAAATTAATATAAATACAAGTCATTCTTCAATTGAAAAATGGTCAAAGGATATGAACAGGTAGTTTTCAGACAAAGAAATTAAAGCTCTCTGTATGGCCAAGCCTGAGCAGCTTTCCAGAGGACTGCTGCTGTGAAAAGGTTCCAAAGTTCTGATTAAACAGTATAGTGAACTGTTGGGGGCCAGGAAGTAATGGTATATGGGCTAGTGCCTGCTTGCT
>NW_027185698.1:52272942-52279596 GCF_028583685.1 Petaurus breviceps papuanus
GACCGAAGACTTACCATGGGTAAGTAAGAGGACGGGATATCAGTAGCCCCCCACAGTGAACTCTCTATTCAGTAACAAATTAGAGTAAAACATTCACAGAAAATCAAGATATAGCATTCACTATGTCACAACTCAACAACTTAACACTAAAATGGCCACATAGTTTTCACCAAAGTGGTCACATAGATTTAATCAAAGTACATCCATTTAGAAACTCAATCATTTAGTAAGTCCTCAATTCAATCACAAAGTATAAAGGTCAAAGTTCTCTTTTAAACAAAGTGCCTTCATTTAGTCAATCACAAAGTCCACCACTAGGTCACAATTAAGTCACAATATCATTGGTCACTAATGAGTACCCTCTTAAGAGGTAGTGGAAAGTACAAAGGCCATCCACCCCTAGGTCACAATTAAGTTGCAATCTCATCTATCAGCATTAAATACTCAAGGAGAGGTCTTATCATCTTGACTCCAGGCAGGTTCTCAGCTTCCATGGTTCCTCTTCCATGTTCCCAGCTCATACACAAATCTAACCAACTATCACCTGAGTTCAAAGGCAGACAGCTCCCAGTTCCCTGTCCAGCTCTCCATGAAGTTGCTATTATATATTGTAACTCATAATGTCTAATCCACCTCAAGTCCTACACAGTTTCTGTTCCTGGGAAGACAAAGCTTAACCAAGCCACAATAACATTCATTCACATTGTTGGCATCCTCATCAATTCACTTTCTGCCTGTGAAATCAACATAGACCCAAAACAGAGAAAATATCGGCACCACAATCATGCTTCCTTAGTCTTCAGCAGCTCTGGCTGGCCCTCAGAAGTCTTCAGCAGCTCCCAGAAGAAGTTGGTAGCTCCTCAGCCTGGGCATGTTGGTGGAGTAGAATACAGGGTTACAGATGGCCATATACCGATCATAGGTCATCACAGCCAGCAGGAAGCACTCAGCTATCCCAAAGGTGGCTCCACAGAACATCTCCACAGAACAGCCACACAGTCTCCAAGAGGGATTATATTTTTGTCCACAAGGAAGTTCTTGAGCATAACAGGTGTGAAAGATGAGGAATATGCCGAGTCCACAAAAACCAAGTGACTAAGGAAAACGTACATTGGAGTGTAAAGTTGGGAGCTCATTTTGATCAATATGATTATGCTAAGGTTACCAACTAAGGTAACAATATAGACACCCAGGAACATCACAAAGAAAATGACATGAAGGGTTGGATCATCTTTTAGCCCCCAAAATAATTAATTCAGTCACAGCAGTGCAGATATTGCCAGACATGGCTTGGAAAGAGAACCTATTAGATAGAAGAAAAGAAGATCAAAATAGAATACAGAACTAATATTTTATTATGTGTATTGATGTGTTCAGGAAACATTCACTGGCTACCTCCTATATGCCCAAAATACTACCTTTCCCAATAACCTCTCAAATTTATCCTAAAACATTTATTTACTGATCTATTTACAATTAATTGGTTTTATCCTGTAACTGCTTTGCCCTGTAATTGCTTGAGTCATGGTTCTTTGCCTCTGAAATCATTTCAAAATTCACTGGCCTGTAATGTGTTAAATTTAGAAACTAAGATCCCCTGATAATCACTGATATATTCTTGCCTCACAGGTAATAGCTGCCTTGAGGATTATGTGAGGAAATGAATACAGAAGAAAATAACACCTTAAAAAAACAGAATAGTAGAAATGGTGAAAGAAGTACAAAAACCCAATGAGAAGAAAGTCTTGGAAAGGAGAATTGTCCAAATAGTACAAGATATTTTAAAAATTGTGAAGAAAGAAATCTTGAAAAAGAAGAATGGGTCAAATGGAAAAAGAG
The DNA here is from genome assembly GCF_028583685.1 of Petaurus breviceps papuanus. NCBI lineage: Eukaryota > Metazoa > Chordata > Mammalia > Diprotodontia > Petauridae > Petaurus > Petaurus breviceps. The sequence continues at coordinate 52,274,782 of NW_027185698.1, forward strand.
GCATAAAAGATCACTGAAGAAAATGATTCCTTAAAAATTAGAATTAAGCAAGTAGCAGCTAATGACTTTATGAGACATCAAGAAAAAGATTAAAAGAGAAGACAACATGAAATATCTCTTTGGAAAAACAATTGACCTAAAAAATAGATCCAGGAGAAATCATTCTTTTCTTCTCAATCCAATAAGAAAGACATAAAATATTGAGATACTGTGTAACTGAAGAAGAACTGCTTTTAACAATCATTTATAGGCCTATTATCCCTGTCCTTTTTTCTTTTTTTTAATTAAATTTTGTTTAATTTTAGTTTACATCATTCATTTCCACAAGATTTTGAGTTACAAATTTTCTCCCTATCTTTCCCCTATCCACCACCCCAAAACAGTGATCCCCCTGAATACCCCTTCCACCAATGTACTCGCTTCTAAATTCTCCCCCATTCCCCCTCTAACTTTCGAGTAGGGCAAGATGGATCTCTATGCCCCAGTGCCTATATATCTTATATATTATATATCTTATTTCCCAGCTGCATGAAAAAAATAATAATATATATGTATTTTTAAACATTTGATTTCAAAACTTTGAATTCAAGATTTTCTCCCTTCCTCCCTTGTCACCTAACCTTAATTAGGAGATAAGCAATTCAATATAGGTTGTACATGTGAAGCTATGCAAAACATTTCCATAGCAGATATATTGGGAAAGACTGATTATATTTCCCTCCATCCTATCCTGCCCCCACTTGTTCTAGTCTATACTTTGATCCTGTCCATTTTCAAAATTGTGTGCTTCCAATTTCCCTCCCCCAACCTCCCCTCCCATCCATCATCCCCCATCTCATCTCCTTCCCCCCTACTCTCCTGTAGGGCGAGATACCCTATTGAGTATGTATGTCATTCCCTCCCTAAGTCAAATTCAATGAGAGTAAGTTTGACTCATTCCCTTTTGCCTTCCTGTTCTTCCCCTCCATTGTAACAGTTTTCCCTTGCCTCTTCTATATGAGATAATTTTCTCCATTCTGTCTCTCCCCATCTCCTCTTATTATATTCCTCTCTCACCTCTCAATTTCACCTTTTAAGTATCATCCCTTCCTATTCAATTGGTCCTGTGCCCTTTGTCTATGTATACCTGTTCACATATATACACTCACTCACATATGTATTGATACATCCATATACCCTCCTATATAGAAATATATATATAAGTATACATATATATACACATTCATATTCCCTCCAACTAGTCTCATACTGAGAAAAGGTTCATAAGTTACAATTATCATTTTTCCATATAGGAATATAAATAGCTCAACTTTGATAAGTTCCTTATGATTTCTTTTCCCTATTTACCTTGTCATGCTTCTCTTGCATCTTGTGTCTGAAAGTCAAATTTTCTAATCAGCTCTGGTTTTTTCATCATGAATGCTTAAAAGTCCTCTATTCCATTGAATGACCATATTTTCCCTTGAAACATGATACTCAGAGTTTTGCTGGGTAGGTGACTCTTAGTTTTAATCCCAGCTCCTTTGACCTCTGGAATATCATATTCCAAGCCCTTCAATCCCTCAGTTTAGAAGCTGCCAGATCCTGTGTTATCCTGATTGTATTTCCACAATATTAAAATTGTTTCTTCCCAGCAGAGATAGTAGGAAGAATTTCAGCAAGATCATTTTCATAGTTGGAAAGTTTCAAAAGTGGTGAGTAATGACAGAAAAAGTGATTGATCTTATTGGATTCACAGAAGGACAGATTCAATAAAGAATCAGTAGAGATCCAAGAATTTATGCAACCACCCAGGTTGGATGTTATGAATAACAGAGTGCAGACCCTAGTAGACATGTGGGTGGAGTAGAGTAGGGAGTTATAGATGGCCACATACTGATCATAGTCCACCACAGCCAGCAGGAAGCACTCAGCTGTCCCAAAGGTGGCTGCAAAACAAAATTGAGCCACACAGCCTCCCAGAGGGACTGAGGTCTTGTCCATAAGGAAGTTAATGAGCATGAAAGTCATGACAGATGAAGAATAACCAATATCCACAAAAACCAAGTGGCTAAGGAAAAGGTACATTGGAGTGTGAAATTGGGAGCTACTTCTGATTGATATGATTATGCAAAGGTTACCAATTAAAGTGACAGCATATATGCCCAGGAACATCACAAAGAGGATGACACAAAGGGTTGGATCATCTGTTAGCCCCAAAATAATGAATTCAGTCACAGCAAAGCAGTAATTGCCAGACATCTGTTTTGGGAAGAACGCCTATTAGACAAAGGAAAAGGAAAATAAAATAGAACTTTAAGATTAGAATAAGTTTTAGAATTAGAATAAGAATAATAATTAGAATAAATATAATTTAGATATATCTATTGATATATTCAGGAAATATTAACTGACCACCTCCTACATAGCCATCCCACTATCTTCCTCCCAAACTTTGCTCCTATGCACCATGAAAGGGTGCCCATAAGCAAAGCAGTGCTGAATAAATTTGTTTCCTCCAACTTTTTCCCTGATAACCAACATTACCCTATGATTTCCCAATTTAACCATTTTGATAGTGGGGTGGGGGGAAGCTTGTAAAATAAAAAAGAATACTTCAATTCCCACCCTATGATCTTTTCTCAAATATATGCAGAAACTATATCCAAATGTGTAAATGCTGTTTTGCTGAGTAACCACCATCAGCAATCCCTTCCAAAGAAAAAGAGTCTGCTTTGTGCTCCCTGACCTCTCAGAGGACCATGGTCCAGAACTGAAGATGTTACTCACTTCATGCTAATTGATTACGGGGATAGTTCTGGTTCTGAAGATGACCTTTGTATTATAAAATCACAAGGAATGGCAAATCTGATTTCTAAGTCATATGTTATTTTGCTCATAGAACTTGGTATTGATGTAAAGGTGTAATCATTAGGTGAGATATTGTGAGCCTGAAAGAATGTGGGAAATTTCCCATGAAAAACTCTGCTCCTGATCTTATTCCCAACCTCAAAACTGAAATCACTTGTCTCTATAATTTCTTGTTTCTGTTCAGGGCCCCACAACTCAACCTGGTTTGCAATCCTAGAATTAATTATCTCTTCTCTCTATCTTCCCTTCCTCTAATAGTTATTTGCCAAATGTTGCCACTTCTGCATCCACAACATATATCATATATACTCTTATTTCCACTCAAACAGTCAACTCCCTAACTCAGGTTTCCATCTTCTCTCACTTGAACTATTGTAAAAGCCTCCATTAAAAGTCCAGTCTCTATGTCCTCTAAAGTATCCTCAAAAAACCCAACATAAATGATCTTCCTAAAGCACATGGCTGACCATATCATTTTTTTACTCAAGCCTTGAATAGATATCTTATTGACTTGAGGACAAAATAATAATTCCCCAAACTGAAATGTATACTCCTATGCCATGTGAGTCCAGTCTCCCTCTTCAGATTTATTTCATTTTACTCTCAGGCATGTCTATATTCCAGCCAGCTGCCCTTCTGCCTGCATCCCACACCCAGAATTCCACCCTCATTTCTGTTCCTCTGCACAGGTCATATTCCATGTTCCAAATGCCCTAACACATCTCTGCTGCTTAAAATATCAAGTTTCCTTTCTGTCACAGCTAATAGATTACCACTCACAGGGAGCCTAGCTTCTTAAACCCTGTCCCTCTTCATTAGCTTCTTAAACCCCTGTCCCTATCTTGTATTTACTTATCGCTGTAAATATTTCACCCCTTCCCCTCCAATATAATGTAAACATTTTGGCTTTTTTTAATCCCCAGTGGCTAAGATATAGTGTACACATCAATATATTAGTTGAATGGAATACACTTTTAAAAATCTCAAGTTTTGCATGAGAGGAATATTAACAATTCAATATGAACATTTAAATTTCTTTTAAAAAACCTTTCCTTGGGGCAGCCAGGTGGCGGCTCAGCAAGTAAGAGCATAGGCTTCAGTGTTGGGATGACCTGGATCAAATCCGGGCTCAGATACTCAGCACCACACCCAGAAATAACTGGCTGTGTAACCTTGAGCAAGTTAACCCCAATTGCTTAAAAAAAAAACTTTCCTTGGGGTGGCTAGGTGACACAGTGAGTAGGGCACTGACCCTGAAGTTAGGAGGACCCGACTTCAAATGTGACCTCAGACACTTAACACTTACTAGCTGTGTGACCTTGAGCAAGTCACTTAACCCCAATGGACCTCCAAAAAGCAAAAAAATAAAAATATAAACTTTCCTCCCTCAATTTTTAGAAGATATTGATAGGATTATTTTACAGATGAGTTAACAAAGGATCAAAGAGGTACAGTCACAACCACAATCACAGTCAGAGACAGTAAGACTCAGATATAAGACTCAAACCCAGTTCTCCTGACTTCAAGTTCAATTTTCTTTCCATTACATCAACCAACAAATATATCAGTGAAATTCTTCACCTAAAGGTCTCAATTTGAGAAGTGGGGGGAAAGTAATAAATTTTTTGAAATGCCCTTATGTATACACAAAGATTTTTCCCTAAGGGTTCCTTATCTATGTTTGATCATGTACTTACTCTTTGTAATGATATTTCAGGGTATATGATGTCATCTGTGAGAGATCAGAATTTTATTTACTAACATGCTGAAATAATGCTCAATGCGTATACCCCAAATCAACATCTTTAACATTATATGGCACTATATAGTGTTAAAGAAGAAACAAGAAGACCACAATCAGGAGTGAATCTTACTCATTAGGAGAGAGAAGCAAAAGAGAAAGGGGGGATAGACACAGAGAGAGAGAGAGAGAGAGAGAGAGAGAGAGAGAGAGAGAGAGAGAGA
>NW_027185698.1:52279606-52295270 GCF_028583685.1 Petaurus breviceps papuanus
AGAGAGAGAGAGAGAGAGAGAGAGAGAGAGAGAGAGAGAGAGAGAGACAGCGCCCTATGTAAAACTGAAATTTTTGGTAAGTTAAGAGGAATAGACAGGCTTCCCTGGAATGAGCTACAAATAATTGTTTGTATACAAATCAATAATCAGATGTAAGAATGTTTTTACTCATATCAACAACAACAGTGGTACCCATTGATGTAAGGAGGTGGTTACAGTAGGCTATAGTTATTATGTATGCATCGTAGCATCATATTTATGTTGACTTTCATAACAATTGGGATGTAAACCCTTAAGCACCTTAGCAGTAAGTGTAACGAACATCATTAAAATGCCTTTTGAAATCCATTGGGATTGAGACAATTATAAACACACCAATGAGCTATGTGCGAAGTTCTCTAAATTCTCAGGGGGGTTCATTATTTTTATTTATCTATGGTTGTCCACGACTTTTAAAAAGCTGAGAAAAAAGATTGGATATCACTATACCCAACCTAGTCTGATCTGTGATGGAAGCTCTCAAAAATTGTTCTGGGGTCAATATGTGGCAATTGTGCTTGTGACAATGTTCACCAACTATGAAAATTGGTCTTCATCATGTCACCAGATTCATTTTGGTCAGGCCATGACACATACTGATTACAGATATACAAAGCGGAAGCTGAAAGGCCAACAATGAAACTCAGCATAGTAGAAACCATAGATACTGCAAAAAAGGTACTATTCATGTTAAGGACAATTTTCCATGTGTAGAGGCATTATTGACAACCTTTCCATGGCTCCTCATAAAGTTTTGCTGGAATATAAAAGCATATATAATATTTGAAACAAAATTTTCCATAGCACAGTTGACATATGCTGTGAGTCAGCTAAGGTCCAGGAAATCCCATAACGCTCTCTATATTTTGTTTGCTCATAAATTCTTCCCTTATCCATAAGTCTGATAAAAAAAATATATTCTACAACTCACTTAATTTGCTTATGATTTCACCATTTATGTCTAAATCATGTACCCATTTTGAACTTATTTCACTATACAATATAAGATGTTGATCTATATCTAGTTTCTGCCAAACTGCTTTTCAGTTTTCACACCACTTTTAGTCAGTAATGATTTCTTCTCCCAAAATCTTAGATCTTTGGGCTTATCAAACAAAAGATTGTTATAGTCACTATTTTGTATTATTCACCTAATAGATTTCACTGATCCACCACTCTATTTCTTAGACTACCAGATTGTTCAAATGATTGCCCCCTTTGTAATATAGTTTGAGATCTGGTACTGTTAAGCCACTTTTCTTCACAGTTTTTCATTGATTCACTAGATATTCTTGACCATTTTTCTTACTGATATATTGTTACTTTTTCTAGTTCAATAAAATATTTGTTAATATTTTTATTTTATGGCACTAAATAAATACATTAATTACATTGAATTATAATTTTTACTATATTGTCTCAGCCTACTCATGAACAATTAATATTTCTCCATTTGTTTAGATTTGACTTAATTTGTGTAAAAAGTGTTTTGTGATTGTGTTCATTGAGTTCCAGGTTTTGTCATGCCTGGTAGAATTCCAAATAGTTTACATTATCTGCAATTATTTTCTGTGGAATTTCTCTTTCAATCTCTTCCTTCTAGAATCTGTAATATATACAAATCTGATGGCTGCTTTCTAGAAGATGTTGACTCATAAGCTACAATTATTTTCATGGTAATCTTTTTGCAAATTATTTTAAAAGCTATACAATATAAAATGAAAAAAATCCTCATAAAATATTTTTTTATTACCCTTACCATATCTGCTACACCAACTCCCTTCTTTGCCTCTCCAAAAACACCTTCAGAATTACCTTCCCATTGGCTATAAATTCCTCTTGTATTCTGGTTTAATTTATACCAAAAATGCAAGATATGATTCACCTACTGCAAGATTATGTCCACCTGTTGATCCCTGGACAATGATCCCATTACATTTAGAGTAACAATTAAGTTACTATTTATAGGTAAGCATGCTCTGGCCTTATTGATCCAGAGGTATGCCAGCTACATCTTCTCTTCATTGTTCTAATGTCCCACTTAGTGGTTATGTGGATGTTTTAATGTAATTCTCTGGGCTTAAACCCCTGTTGCTATATGTTCCTCTACTATTCACTGACAGTGATTACTGGCCCAATTCCATTTGTCCAATTAATATCAATGAGATTTTGTAAAAGGAAAAGATATGACAAGCACAGAAGAACCAATATTCTCTACTCCCCAATCCCTGGAGGAGGCGCATACTCTCCTTTATTCCACCTTGGTCCCTAGGGAGAGTAGGCAACAGCTTAACACAATTTCTACAGAGCAATCTCCCCTACCATGTTCACAGCCAAATGTCATATAGCAACTGGATGAGACTAGGACTGACCCAGAAATAAAAAGGTAAATTCCATATTAAATAACTGCAGACAATATAAAATACTTGGCAGTCTACATGCCAAGACAGACCAGAAACTACATGAACACAATTACAAAAGACTTTTCACACAACAGAAGTCAGACCTGAACCATTGGAAAATTTTTTATTGCTTATGGAGAGGCTGAATAAATAGAATGAAATGATGATTCTACCTAAGTTGATTAATTTATTCAGTGTCATACCAATCAAGCTGCCAAAATTTATTTCATAGGGCTAGAAAAAATAATAACAAAATTTATCTGGAAGAACAAAAGGTCAAAAATGTCAAGGGAATGACTGGAAAAATGTGAAGGGAGGTGACCTTTCTGTAACAGTATGAAACTGTACTATAAAGCAGTAATCATCCAAACAAACTGCTACTGGCTAAGAAATAGAGTAATGATCCAACTGGAAAATAACATATACAGGCACTGGGGTATGGAGATCCCTCTTGCCCTACTGGAAATTCAGAGGGAGAATGGGGGAGGATACAGGAGAGAGCAGATTAGGGGAGGGGAAATACAGTGGAATTGATGTTTTGGGGTGGTGGGTAGTGGAAAGATGGGGAGAAAATTTGTAACTCAAAATCTTGTGGAAATGAATGATGTAAGCTAAAAATAAACATAAAATTTCATTTAAAAAATAAAATACTTTTCAGATTTTTTTCCATAAAAAAAGAGAGTAATAAATCAGTGGCTACAATTAAGTGCAGATGATAAAGTAGCAAGTGCCTATAGTAACCTAGTGTTTGAAAAAACGCAAGAAACAAGTTATAGGGCCAAGGACTTTATATTTAACAAAATAAGCTTGGAAAACTGGAAAGCAATTTGGCAGAAATGAGTTATAGATCAACATCTCACACCATCTACTGAGATAAGATCAAAATGGGCATGTGATTTAAACATAAAAAGAGATATAATAAGCAAATTAGGGGGGAAGGAATAGTTTACATGTCAAATCTATCAGTAAGGAAAGATTTATGATGAGAAGAAAGGAAGAACACATTTTGGTATGTAAAATGGATAGTTTGATTACATTAAATTAAAAGATTTTTTGCACAAATAAAACCAATGCAGCCACGACTAGAAAGAAAACAGAAAACTAGGATGGGGAAGAAAATTTTACAGCTGGTGCCTCTGATAAAGGTCTCATTTCTCAAATATATAGAGAACTGAAACAAATTTATAAGAATACAATTCATTACCCAATTGATACATCTACAAAGGATATGAAAAGGCAGTTTTCAGAAGAAATCAAAGTTATCTATATCACTTCAAAATCATTTGATCAGAGAAATGCAAATAAAAACAAGCCTGAGGTATCACCTCAGACTTATCACATTGGCTTATATGACAGGAAAGAAAAACAACAAATGATGGAGAGTATTTATGACAATCGGACAATAAATCACTATTGGTGGAGTTGTGAAATGATCCAACCATTCTAGAGAGCAATTTGGCACTATGGCCAAGGGCTTTCAAACTGTGCATACCCTTTGAACTAGAAATACAGCTACTAAGTCTGCACCACAAAGAGATCAAAGGAAAAAGGAAAAGGACCTCTATGTACAAAAATATTTGCAGTAATGTGTTTGGGCTAGCAAAAAATTGGATATTGAGGGTATGCCCATCAATCAGGGAATGGCTGAACAAGTTGTGGTGTATTATTGTTATTGTGTTGCAGCATAATACTGTTGTGCTCTAACAGCACAATACTCTTCTGCTCCAAGAAATGAGGAGGATGATATAAAAAAAACATGAAAAGATTTACATGAACTTATGAGTGAAGGGAACAGAACCAGGAGAATATTGTACACAGTAAGAACAATAATGTATACTGATGACCTGTTAATAACTTAGCTATTCTGAGCAATACAATAATCTAAGACAATTCAGAAAACCTTATGATGAAAAATGCTATCCACCTCCAAAGAAAGAACTTATAGCATCTGAGTACAAATCAAAATATATATATTTTAAATGTTATTTTTCTTGGGATTTTGGGGGAGTGGGTCTGAGTTTTCGTTTACAATGTGACTAATATGTCGATATGTTTTGCATGACTGTACACGTAAAACCTATATCAAATTGCCTACATTCTCAATGAGGGTATAGAAAAAGAAGGAAGGGAGAGAATTTGGAAAACAAAATTTTAAAATAGGAAAGTTTGAAAAATTTAGTTGTAATTGGGAAAGATAAAAGATTATTTTTTTAAAAATTAGGAAGCTGAAAATTCCACTGGATTCTGCCTTAATAAGACCAGATATGGAATACTATTTTCAGTCCTGATCTCCTCATTTAAAAAAAAATGCTGAAAATCTGGAGAGCATCCATAGGAGAATAAACAAGTTATCAGCAGTCGACTAGGATTTTAAGGACTACATGGCAGGCTCTATGCTATAACTTGGAATAAAATGCAAGGCAAAAAACAGGCTCTGCCTTCCAGAAGCTCATGTTGTATTGAGAAAGGCACCATGTAAATAAATAGGCACAGGCAAATTATAGATAGAGTACACAGGTGGTAATGCTAGAGAGGAAGCTACCATTACCTAGAGAGTAAACATTTCTTGCAGAAAGTGGAATGTGAAATGTCTTCAGGAAAACCAGGGAAACCAAGTGGCAGACCTAAGGAGGCAAAACATTTCAGGCATGTGAGAGAGCCAGTGCAAAGACACAGAAGATAGAGTGTCATGTGTGGGAAAAGGCAAATAGCCTAGAGCAGCTAGATTTTACACTGCATGGATAGGAGTAAAGTATAACACTGAAAAGGTCAGAAGGAGCAAGATTGTGGAGACTTTTATTTTTTAATGATTCTATATTGATAGGTTTTATCATAACCAAAATTTCTCCTAGTATGTCTTCATCCTCACCCCTCAAAAAGAGCTAAAGCAAAGAAAAAAGAATATATTTTACAAGAGTATTATGACACAAAGATGATCATTAACAAAAGAAAATTCTCTACATTCATCAAAATATTTATAACACCACTTTTGTGGTAACAAAGAACTTGAAACAACTCAGATAAGCAGCGATTGAGGAAACGCTAAACAAATTGTGTGATATGAACATAATGGAACATGGTTGTGCTTTAAAAGAAAACAACTAATGTGAGTAACACAGGAAAAAAAAGTTTTACATGATCTGATACAGAGGGATGATACTCATAGCTAAGAAAACAACACACATACAATGAATTTTATTATTGTTCTTTCATTTCTGTGATATCTCTTCATCAAACTTTTTGGTGTTTTATTTGGAAAGATACTGGAATAACATGCCATTTCCTCCTCCAGTTCATTTTACAGATGAGCACAAACAGGTAAAGGGGGTTAAGTGACTTGACCGGGGTCACACAGCTCGTAGATAAGTGTATGCGGGTAAATTGGAACTCAGAGAGATCAGTCTTCCTTATTTAGGCTGGATACTATATCCACTGTGCAACAAGCTTCCCACATATTGAATAAATGTAACAATATAAAAGAAAGAACAACCATCACAAATAAATAGAAAATGAGTCTTACAGGAGTCCAAAAAAACTATTTCAGACCCAAAGAAGAGCTATGAGAAGACATCTCTCTTTACTTTTTGCAGGGTAGGAGGTCCATGTTTGGGGAACATTGCATGCGTTTTCATATATTTGCAATCAACATACAAATTTAACCTATGAAAATGAAAAAATTTATTGTTGAATCATTTCAGTTGTGTTTGACTGACTATTCATGACCATATTTGGAGTTTTCTTGGAAAAGATACTGGGGAGGTTTGCCATTTCCTTTTCCATCTCATTTTACAGATGAGGAACAGAGACAAACACTATTAAGTAACTTGCCTTTCCAAAACCCATTTATTGCTATCACTTAATCATAGCCAATGTAGCTATAGAATATTAGATCCTTAAAGGAAGAGTCTTTCATTTTTCTACTTTCATCTCCAAAACAAAGCAAGATAATACGTACTTATTAAATAGTTGTTTTCAGTTGAATCATGAAGAAAGATGTTTCATATTGATCAGTTTCCTCAGTGCCTTTTTCACTTCATTGTTCCTTAGACTATAGATCAGAGGGTTCAACATGGGGATCATTACCATGTAGAAAACAGATACCACTTTATTATCATCTGTTGAATAACTAGATTTAGGCATCATATAAATGAAGGTAAGGGTCCCAAAGAACAGAGTCACTGCTGTGAGGTGGGAAGTGCAAGTTGAGAAAGCTTTGGATCTCCCTTCAGTGGAGCTTATGGTCAGGACAGAGAAGAGGATGTATATATAAGAGATTATGATAATTAACACTGTGATTACAATGACTGATCCAGCAGAGATGGAAGGAAGAATTTCAGCAAGATCATCTTGGTAGCTGGAAAGCTTCAAAAGCGGGGCATAATCACAGAAAAAGTGATTGATTTTATTGGATCCACAGAAGGACAGCTTCAGTAAGCAATCCACGAAGACCAAAGAGTTCACACAACCACCCAGGTAGGATATGATGAGTAACAGTGAGCAGACTCCACTAGACATGCTGGTGGAATAGAGTAGGGGGTTACAAATGGCCACATAGCGATCATAGGCCATTGCAGCCAGCAGGAAGCACTCAGCTGTCCCAAAGGTGGCTACAAAATAAAATTGGGCCACACAGCCTCCCAGAGGGATTGAGATCTTATCTGTAAGAAAGTTGATGAGCATGAGAGGTGTGACAGATGAGGAGTAGCCAATATCCACAAAAGCCAAATGGCTGAGGAAAAGGTACATTGGGGTATGAAGTTGAGAGCTATTCCTAATCACTGTGATTATGCTAAGGTTTCCAGCTAATGTGACGCTATAGACACCCAGAAATAGCACAAAGAGGATGATACAAAGGATTTGGTCATCTGTTAACCCCAAAATAATGAATTCAGTAACAGCAGTGCAGTTGTCAGACATATGTCTCTGAAACAGGGCCTGTTAGAAGGAAAAGAGATTTAAAAGATTATAGGATTAAGCTTTGGATAGGTCTGTTGATGTATTCAGGAAACATTCACTGACCAGCTCCTACATATCCCTTTTACTTTTTTACTCCCTCACTTTGCTCCTGTGTACCATGATAGTCTGTCCATAAGAAAAGCAGAGATAAATAAAATTGTTGCCTCAAATTTTTTCCCCATGGACCAACAAAACTGCATGATTTAACAATTTTGCCTTTATAACAATGTGAAAAAGTCTGTGAGCATAAAAAGTACACTTTAATCCCCTCCTTAGGAACCTTTCTTATATATACAGGGAATATGCCTACATGGGTAAATACTCTTTGGCCATGTAACCACACTTCCAAAGAAACAGTCTACTTTGTCATCCCTCATTTCTCACAGGACCACTTTCCACATGATGCTAATTGAGTATGAGGAAAGTCCTTGTTTCCAAATGATGCGTGTGCTCTAAAATCACAAAAGAGGAGTAATGGGGAATCTGGGTTCTAAGTCATCTAAAGTTATTTTGTTCCCAGTAATTGGCATTACTGCAAATGGCTATTTTAGGTGAGATATTGCTAGCCTGAAACATGTGGGAAATTTCCCATAGGAACCACTGCTGTTTCTAGGTGAAAATAATGTAAAACACTTGCTGAAACTTCTTTAAGCATATCCTGTTTAAATATTGCTTCCATCAATGAGAATAGCTGAGCAAATTTTGGTATAGGAATGTTGTAAATATTCCTTCTTCCACAGGAAGAAATGAACACAGTTACTCTGAAATAATGTGGAAACACTTTTATCAACTTATGCAGAGGAAACGCCGTAAAAATAGAAGAAATATTTATGTGACAACCACAATAATCATGATAAGGGAAACAACTTTGAAAGACCTCAGAACTTGAACCAAAAGAGGGATGGATCGTGTCTTCAAAATACTGATGAGGAAATATTAACTACCACTTCTCATCAGGAAGATATGGAATCAGATACAATCTCATGTATGTCCAATATGTTGATTTCAATTCCTTGTCTATGTACTCATCTCTCACAGAGGAGGCCTTCCTCTGTGTGTGGGGAGAAGTACCAACGTGGGTAGAGATAGAAATGGGGAGATAGAAAGAACAACAAGAAAATATTTTCAAAATGTAGAAAAATCAACAGTGAATTACAACTTTACATGTATATCCATCATATTTCTTTTAAAAGTAAAAAGATCTTGAAATGTTTGCATCTGTTTATGCTTGGTAAGCTCCAAATAAAAGAAATTTTCTTAAATACTACTTTTTCTTGGGATTTTCTTCATACCCCCAAATCTAAACTCATTTTCTTCTCTTCTTAGTCCATTAAGAAAGGATATAAAATATTAAGATAATATTCAGCTCACAACATGCCACACTACAATGATCATTTATGAATCAATGGTGTAGCTCTTTGTGACCACAAGAAAAAAGAATGCCTTAACTAAAAAAATTGCAGAGTACTGAGTGAATTTTTCAACACCTTATACTTCACTCTTCCCTCTCAGGAGAGGACGTAGCATACAATGTTCCTGACCATTCCTGTGGGCTCCCTTAGCTTTTCTCTTCTTAAGTTCAAAACTCCTCTCTGAAGAAGACACAGTCCTTTTCTCCAGGGACAATATATCTATTTGTTTTATTGATTCCATTCTTGCTATTTCATCCTTCCTAAGCTATCCCCATTGAAAACTCCCTTTTATCTATGTAACCTTGGGCAAGTCACTTAACCCCAATTTCCCTGCCTTCCCCTCAAAAAAAAAAAAAAACACATAAAATGTAATATTATCTATGTTCGGGCAGCTAGGTGGCGCAGTGAATAAAGTGCTGGCTCCGAAGTCGGGGGACCTGAGTTCAGTTTCAGCCTCAGACACTTAACACAAAAAAACTAGCCAGTGTAACCTTGGGCAAGTTACTTAACCCCACTTGCTCTCCAAAAAAAAAAGGCAAAAAAAAAGCTCTTCCTTTTAATTTTTCATGTTTTCTCTATGTGTTTCTATCTTTCTTTCTACACATGGGCTCAGATCTGACTAATCTTGTAAAAACTTCAATTGTCCCTGATCTCCTTTCCAGTTATCATAGCTTTTATCTTAATTTTCCCAATCAGTTCTCAAAAATAAAAAAAAAAATCTACCCATATGGTGTGTACTTGCTCACCTCCTGATCACTTGTTAACCCATTCTAATCTGGTTTCTGATCCCAGAAGTCCACTGGAACTCCTCTCTAAAAAGTTGCCAATAATTTCTTCATTTACAAATCACAAAAATTTTTGTAATCTGCATTTAAATTTCTATAGGATAGACATTGTTTCAGACTTTGCATTTGTATCCATTGTGGTTTAGTCATTTTAAGTCATACCTGAATCTTTAGGACCTCTTTGGGGGTCTTCTTAGCAAACATACTGAAGTGCTTTGCCATTTCCTTTTCCAGCTCATTTTACAGATGAGAAACTGAGGCAAACAGGGTTAAATGACTTGCCCAGGGTCAAACATCTAGTTAGTATCAGAGGCCAGATTTGGACTCTTCCTTACTTCAGCCTGGGTACTCTATTCACTGTTTTACCTAGCTGTCCTATTTGCATTATTGGCACCTAGGAAAGTGGATGAAAAAAAAATATGTGCTTAAAAATTACTTGCTTACTGGTTGATTTGCCTTGACCTCTTTGAAGGATGTGACACTGTGGACCACCTACTTTTCTTGGATTCTTTCTCCTCATGAGATTGAATGACACTGGTTCTGTTGGTACTAGTATTCCTTTTACCTGTTTAACTTTTACTTCTGAGACTCCTTTGTCTATTTTTGAATATATGTATATTTGTGTATGTGTGTATCTCCAGCATTGAATTCCAAGGGCATTCCAAACTCAACTAGTCCCAGCCTTCATCCTAAAACCACTTATCTCCATAATTCCTTATTTCTGTTCAGAGGCCCACAATCATACTAAGGACCCTCAGTTACAGTCTTGGAATTAATCTCTACTCTTCCATCTTCCCTTCCCCAACTTGTCAACTGCCAAATCTTGCCACTTTTAAAACAACAACATATATCACATCTCTCCTTAAGTCCACTTACACAGCCACCTCCCTAACCCAGGCTCACATCTCCTCATACTTGGACTATTGAAAAAGCTTCTTAGTTAAAAGTCCAGTCTCTCATTCCTCTAACCTATCCTTTAAAAACCTATAACAATGATCTTCCTAAAGCATGTGAGTGACCATGTCACTCAAGCCTTGAACACATCCCTTATTGCCCTGAGAACAAAATAATAGATCTTCACCTTGATATTTAGATTCTGGCACAACCTGAATCCTGTCTCCCTCCTTAGATTTACTTCACTCTGTTCCCAACCTTAAACTCTACATTCCAGCCCAACTTGCCTACTGTCTGTTCCCCTGACTCAGAATTCTACCCCTATCTCTATCCCTCTGCACAGACCATCCTCCATGCTCCAAATGCCCTTCCTCACCTTTACTTCTTAGAATCTCAATCTTCCTTTGTGGCTCAGCTTGTGGGTCACCACTTACAGGAAGTCTAGTTTCTTAAACTCTAGCCCTGCTCAAGTTACCTTGCATTTACTTATCGTAAAAATATGTTATCACTTCCTCTCCAACAGAAAGTAAACTCCCTGAGCTTACCAACTCTTTCATGTTTTTTTCTTTGTATGTCTAATACCTAGAACAAGTCTCTGTCCTTGTGCCTTCAAGTGAAGGCAACAAATCACTTCTGAAAACTTCAAATCTCATTTATGGTGGTTACCTGATCATAATTATCAAACAATATTAATTCTAATCATTCAATACCACAATTTAAATTTTATAAATTGCTTTTCTCCCAGGGGAAATATCTCACTTTACAGATTAGATAACTGAGGATCATAGAAGTTAGGTCATTTATCCATAATCACAGTCATAGCCAATAAGACTCAGATGTGGGATTTGAACCCAGGTCCCCTGACTTCAAGTACAATTCTTTCTTCACCACATCAAACAACAAATGTTAGTGAAACTTTCCCCCTTAAATTCTTAATCTGAAAAGAGAATGTGGGAGTTTTACATGAAACAAATGCATCTATGTATTCACAGAGATCTTTACCTAGGCTTTCCTTACCTCTAATCATCTTCTATCAGGTACTTACTGTTTGTAATGACATTTCAAGACATATGATGTGACCTAGGGCAGATCAGCAGTTACTAAATAACATGGTGTAATAATACTCCATGCATATAGCTCACTTCAAAATTTTGATGTAACATGGCCCAACAGGGGACCAGAAACATGGCATGAGAAATGTACAGGCCTCCTTAAATAAGCTACAAAGAAAAAAATCAGATCTAAGTAAAACCAAGAACAGTAGTGGTACCTATTGATGCAAGAAGATGATAAGTGTAGACTCCAAGTTAGACTCTTTGCCTGGAAGCATCAAATTTAAGTTGGGTTTAGTAGCATTTGGGATATAACCCCTTGAGACCCTAACACCAAATATAACCTACATCATTAAAATACCATTTCAAATCCACTGGGATTGAAGACATTACGATCACAGAGAAGAATTGTCTGAGAAGTTCACAGAATTCTCGAGGGGCTTCATTTATTTTTTCTTTATCAATGTTTATCCAGGATATTGAAAATTGAAAATTGAAAAACTAAATTGGATAGCAACACAGCCAAGCTAGTAACTATGATCTGCTGTGGAAGTTCTCAAAAACTCTTCTGGGATCAACATGTGGCAATTGTGATTGTGATCGTGTTCACTAAGCATGAAAATTGGTCCTGGTCAATTCCTTAAATCCATTTTGGTCGGGCCATAATCCATACTGATTACACATACATGCAACTAAGGCTGAAAGACCATCTATGAAACTCAACTCAGTAGAAACTGCAGATCCTGGAACAAAAGTACTATATTCTAAGTTAGGACAATCATCCATATATGAAGGCAGTATGATAAAATTTCCCTGGAATAGAAAGTTGACATATGTTGTGAGTCAGCTGAGGGCCAAGACATAGGTATCATTCATTCCCTGGTCATGCAAGGGGAAAAGAGTTGTGGAGCTTGGTAAGATGATTTGATCTTGTCCTCTCTGTTGGACCTTGTCGATATGATAATTACAAAGATATGTGTTTCTAACTTCTGACTATTTAAATATTACTTTGTAAACCTAATTAATGATAAATGATTAAATAACAATTGGAAACTAAACATTACCTCAAATGATAACATTGATGAGATATTAATTGGCACTGGAGATTGATGTTTGAGCAAACATAACAGAATGGGGAAAGGGGTTCAAGCCAATAGTATTTTTTTTAACTGCATAATCCTTTAAGGTTATCCCTACAACCTTGAGGGCAGTAATTACTTATCTTGCTTTCTCGAGCTTGATTCAGAAATATGAATGTGAGATGGAAGAAGTACCCTAAGAACCAATATATACTACAAAAATAATATAAAGGGAAATTATGTGGAAAACAAAGAAGGATTCGCAGTGTCAGCTTTCAAATTATTCTATGAAGTCATTGTGATCGGGTTATACTATAAAATGATTATTTCCCAAATGATGCTTTTGGGGAAAAGGTAGAATAACAGCACAGAAGAGGCAGAGCAAAATTATAATTAATTATAATCAAATTAATAGTTGAAAAAATGAAAATTTCAATGCAATGAGAAAGGTACTCATTTTTGAAGGGTAAATCATATCAGACAAAAAGACTACTAGAAATTTAGGAAGAATTAAGAGAAATATAGGGTCAAAAATTAGGAAGTGATGATGGTGGAGCCAACATTGCCAAGTAAAAACAGGTACTTGACAGAGTTCTCCTGTTTCCCTGCAACACTCAAAATGTATTCTAGAGTGGCAGAGTCAACAAAAATTTGGGGTCAAACAATTTCCCATAGTAATTTGGCAGTAAAGGTCTGTCCCATAGAGGTTAAAATCGAAAGTAGGTCAACTCAACCCATGCCGTTGCAGGCATGGGTATTAGGACTGACTGATTCATCAGTGATGGTGTCTGGAGCCCTCAGCCCACAGACAACTGATCAGAGGAAAATTGCAGGAGAACTTTTGGTGGCACTGGCAGCACAATTCTATTGCATTTCCTATATGTAATTCTGAGTAGCAGCCATAGGGTGATCAGGGGCATTAGCAGAAATGGGATCCTGGTCACATTTTCAGAGTGGAAAAAAGTGCTTGCTTATAGCTGCTCACAGATCAGAACACAAGCCAGTAGAGCTGTGATTACAACTCTCCTTAGATCATACCACCCTGGAAGAACTGAAAACTTGCAGATAGCTCCCCTCCCCATAGAACTAGTTCTACAAACAGCAGAATGAATGTAAAATAGATCATTTTGATTGTATAAAATTTAGAAGTTTTTGCACAAACACAACCAATGCAACCAAAATTATATAAAAAAAACCATAGTGGGGTAGCTAGGTGGCATAGAGTATAGAACACTGACCCTGTAATCAGGAGGACCTGAGTTCAAATCTTGCCTCAGACACTTAACACAAAAACAGCCATGTGACCTTGCACAAATCACAACCCCAATTGCCCTACCTCCCCCTCTCCAAAAAGAAAAAGAAAAAAAAAAACAGAAAACTGGGGAGAGGTCAGAATTTTGCAACAAATATCTCTGATGAAGGCCTCATTTCTCAAAAATATAGAGAAATTAGTCAAATTTATATAAATACAAGTAAGTCTTCAATTGATAAATAGTCAAAGGATATGAACAGGTAGTTTTCAGACAAAGAAATTAAAGCTATCTATTATCATATGGAAACATACTCCAAATCACTCTTGATTAGAGAAATGCAAATTAAACCAACTCTAAGGTACCACCTCATACCTATTAGAGTGGCTAATGTGACAAAAAATAAAAGAGGAAATGTGGGAAAACTGGGGCACTGATGTACTCTTGGTAGAGTTGTGAATTAATCCAACAATTCTTTAGAGTAATTTGGAACTATGCCTAAAGGGCTATAAAGTTGTGCATAGCCTTTGATCCAGCAATCTCACTGCTGGGTCTATATCCAAAAAACATCCATAAAAAGGGAAAAGGACTTATTTGTACAAAAATATTTGTAGCAGCTCTTTTTGTGGTGGCTAAGAATTGGACATCAAAGGGATGCCCATCAATTGTGGAAATGGTTAAATAAGCTATAGCTATTGATTATAATGAAATGTTATTGTTATAAGAAATAACAAGTAGGGTGATTTCAAAAAAACCTGGAAACACTTAATGGAAACACACTAATGCATAGTGAAGTGAACAGAACCAGGAAAACATTGTACACAATAACAGGAATATTCTTTTATGAAGAATGATGAATGACTTAGCTATTCTCAGCAATACAATGTTCCAAAACAATCCCAAAGGACTCATGATGAAGTATATTATCTACCTCCAGAAAAAGAATAGATATTGATTGAACAGACTGAAACATGCTATTTTTCACTTTCATTCTTTCAGGTTTTTTTCCTTTTATTTGGGTCTTCTTGTACAAAATGACAATGTAGAAATACTTTAAATAATTGCACATGTATAACCTATATCTGATTGCTTAACTTCTTAAGGAGGAAGGAGAGGAGGAGAGAGGGAGAGATTGAATTTGAAACTCAAAATTTTTTTAAATGTCTTAAAATTTTTTTAAAAACAGCACACTGGAAAACCCGAAGCTTGGGACAGTGCTTCCTCCACCCAGAGAGCAGATCCCAACTTTAACAGAAAGTTAAAAACAAAGAAATATGCTAGGAAAATAAGAAAACAACTAAAAAAAACTGACCATACAAAGTCACTATGGTGACAGAGAAGATCAAAACACAAATTCACAAAAAGAAATGGAATCAAAGCAGCTACATGCAAAATCTCAAAGAAAAACGTGAATAAGTCTCAGAACCAAAAGAACTCTTGGAAAAACTTTAAAAGGATTTTAAAAATCGAACAATACAAGTAGAAGAAAAACTGGAAAAAGAAATGGAGTGAAGCAAGAAAATTATGACCCTCCGAAAAACAAGGCAAAAAAAAAAAAAGAATTATTTTGGGCAGCTAGGTGGCACAGTGAATAGAACACTGGCCCTGGAGTCAGGAGGACCTGAGTTCAAATCTGGCCTCAGACACTTAACAATTAACTAGCTGTGTGACCATGAGCAAGTCACTTAACCCCAATTGCCCTGCCCTCCATCCTCCTAAAAAAAGAAAGGAAGAAAGAAAGAAAGAAGGAAAGAAAGAAAGAAAGAAAGAAAGAAAGAAAGAAAGAAAGAAAGAA